>NW_027228456.1:89598-113254 GCF_037783145.1 Equus przewalskii
CCTGCTGGACACGCCAAAATCACCTGCCGGCTACGCCACAACCATTTGGTGAACACTTCGGAATCACCTGCCGGGCTGGCTGGAACCACCTGCCGGTCACGCCAACATCACCTGCCAGGTATGCCAGAACCACTTGGCGGACACCATGGAAACACCTGTCGGGCCGGCCGGAACCACCTATCAGACGTGCCAGAACCATGTGCCTGAGATGCCGGAACCACACCCCGAACAGACTGAAACCACCTGCCAGACCCGCCTGAACCACCTGCCGAGCACACCGGAACCACCTACTCGACTCGCCGGAACCACCTACCTGACACGCCAAAATCACCTGCCGGGTACGCCAGAACCACGTGGCGGACACTCCGGAATCACCTGTCGGGCATGCCGGAACCAACTATCAGACGTGCCAGAACCTCGTGCCAGACACGCCAGAACCACTTGCCGGGCAGACCGGAAACACCTGCTGGACGCGCCGGAACCACCAGCTCGACTCACTGGAAACAACGCCGGACATGCAAAATGACCTGCCGGCTACGCCAGACCACTTGGCGAACACTCCGGAATCACCTGTCGGGCATGCCGGAACCACCTCTCAGACTTGCCAGAACCATGTTCCGGACACGCCGGTACACCCTGCCGAGTATGCCGGAACTACCTGACCCACTCCCCAGAACCACCTGCTGGATACGCCAGAATCACCTGCCAGATACTCCAGAACCACTCGGCAGACACTCCGTGACCAACTGCCGGGCATGGCGCAAACACCTCTCAGAGGTGCCAGAACCACATGCCGGACACTGCGGAGTCACCTGTCGGGCATGCCGGAACCATCTCTCAGACGTGCCAGAACCATGTTCCGGAAACGCCGGAACCACCTGCCGATCTCGCCGGAACCACCTGCTGGACACGCCAAATCACCTGCCGGCTACGCCAGAACCACTCGGCAGACACTCCGGAATCACATGCCAGGCATTCCGGAACCACCTCTCAGAGGTGCCAGAACCAAATGCCAGACACTCCGGTATCACCTTCCGGGCATGCCGGAACCACCTCTCAGAGGTGCCATAACCACATGCCGGACACTCCGGAATCACCTGCCCGGCATGCCGGAACCACATGATCCACTCCCCAGAACCACATGCTGGACATGTCGGAATCACCTGCCGGACATGTAGGAACCACCGGCTCGACTCGCCGGAACCATTGCCGGACATGCAAAATCACCAGCCGGCTACGCCAGAACCACTTGGCGATCACTCCGGAATCACCTGCTGGGCATGGCGGAACCACCTCTCAGACATGACGGAACCACATGCCAATGACACCGGAAGCACCTACCGAGCACGGAAGAACCACCTGCTTGACTCGCCAAAAAAACCTGCTGGACATGCCAAAATCACCTGCCGGCTACGGCACAACCATTTGGTGAACTCTTCGGAATCACCTGCCGGGCTTTCTGGAACCACGTGCCGGTCACGCCAACATCTCCTGCCAGCTATGCCAGAACCACGTGGCGGACACAATGGAAACACCCGTCGGGCCGGCCGGAACCACCTCTCAGACGTGCCAGAACCATGTGCCTGAGATCCCGGAACCACTCCCCGAACAGACAGAAACCACCTGCCAGACCCGCCAGAACCCCCTGGCGAGCACGCCTGATCCACCTGCTCAACTAGCCGGAACCAACTTCCTGACACGCCAAAATCACCTGCCAGGTATACCAGAACCACTTGGTGGACACTCCGGAATCATCTGCCGGACATGCCAGAACCAGCTCTCAGACACACCAGAACCACGTGCCAGAGACGCCGGAAGCACCAGCTGAGCATGCCTGAGCCACCTGCTCGACTCGCAAGATACACCTGTCGGACATGCCAAAATCACCTGCTGGGTACGCCAGAAACACTTGGCGGACGCTCCGGAATCACCTGTCGGGCGTGCCGGAACCACCTCTCAGACTTGTCAGAACCATGTTCTGGACACGCCGGTACCACCTGCCGAGTATGCCGGAAACAGCTGATCCACTCCCCAGAACCACCTAGTGGACACGCCAAAATCACCTGCCGGCTACGCCAGAACCACTCGGCAGACACTCCAGAATCACATGCCAGGCATTCCGGAACCACCTCTCAGAGGTGCCAGAACCAAATGCCGGACACTCCGGTATCACCTGCCGGGCATGCCGGAACCACCTCTCAGAGGTGCCAGAACCACATGCCGGACACTCCGGAATCACCTGCCTGGCATGCCGGAACCACCTGCCGGACATGCCGGAACCACCGGCTCGACTCGCCGGAACCATTGCCGGACATGCAAAATCACCTGCCGGCTACGCCAGAACCACTTGGCGAACACTCCGGAATCACCTGCCGGGCATGGCAGAACCACCTCTCAGACATGCCGGAACCACATGCCAATGACACCGGAAGCACCTGCCGAGCACGCCAGAACCCCCTGCTCGACTCGCCAAAACCACCTGCTGGACACGCCAAAATCACTTGCCGGCTACGCCACAACCATTTGGTGAACTCTTCGGAATCACCTACTGGGTTGGCTGGAACCACCTGCCGGTCACGCCAACATCACCTGCCAGCTATGCCAGAACCACTTGGCGGACGCCATGGAAACACCTGTCGGGCCGGCCGGAACCACCTATCAGACGTGCCAGAACCATGTGCCTGAGATGCCGGAACCACACCCCGAACAGACCGAAACCACCTGCCAGACCCGCCTGAACCACCTGCCGAGCACGCCGGAACCACCTACTCGACTCGCTGGAACCACCTACCTGACATGCTAAAATCACCTGCCGGGTATGCCACAACCACTTGGTGGACACTCCGGAATCATCTGCCGGACATGCCAGTACCAGCTCTCAGACACACCAGAACCACGTGCCAGACACGCCGGAAGCACCTGCTGATCATGCCTGAGCCACAATCGACTTGCAAGAAACACCTGCCAGACACGCCAAAATCACCTGCCGGGTACGCCAGAACCACGTGGCGGACACTCAGGAATCACCTGTCGGGCATGCCGGAACCAACTCTCAGACGTGGCAGAACCTCGTGCCGGACACGCCAGAACCACCTGCCGGACAGACCGGAAACACCTGCTGGACACGCCGGAACCACCGGCTCGACTCGCCGGAACCACCGCCGGACATGCAAAATCACCTGCCGGCTACGCCAGAACCACTTGGCGAACACTCCGGAATCACCTGTCGGGCATGACGGAACCACCTCTCAGACTTGCCAGAACCAAGTTCCGGACACGCCGGTGCCACCTGCCGAGTATGCCGGAACCACCTGATCCACACCCCAGAACCACCTGCTGGATACGCAAGAATCACCTGACGGCTACTCCAGAACCACCCGGCAGACACTCCGTAACCAACTGCCGGGCATGCCGGAACCACCTCTCAGAGGTTCCAGAACCACATGCCGGACACTCCGGAATCACCTGCCGGGCATGCCGGAACCATCTCTCAGACGTGCCAGAACCATGTTCCGGACATGCCGGAACCACCTGCCGAGCTCGCCGGAACCACCTGCTGGACACGCCAAAATCACCTGCCGGATACGCCTGAACCACTCGGCAGACACTCCGGAATCACATGCCAGGCATTCCGGAACCACCTCTCAGAGGTGCCAGAACCAAATGCCGGACACTCCGTTATCACCTGCCGGGCATGCCGGAACCACCTCTCAGAGGTGCCAGAACCACATGCCAGACACTCCGGAATCACCTGCCGGGCATGCCGGAACCAGCTCTGAGACACACCGGAACCACGTGCCAGAGACGCCGGAAGCACCAGCTGAGCATGCCTGAGCCACCTGCTCGACTCGCAAGAAACACCTGTCGGACATGCCAAAATCACCTGCCGGGTACGCCAGAAACACTTGGCGGACGCTTCAGAATCACCTGTCGGGCGTGCCGGAACCGCCTCTCAGACATGCCGGAACCACATGCCAATGACACCGGAAGCACCTGCCGAGCACGCAAGAACCACCTGCTCGACTCGCCAAAACCACCTGCTGGACACGCCAATATCAACTTCCGGATACGCAACAAACATTTGGTGAACACTTTGGAATCACCTGTCTGACTGGCTGAAACCACCTGCCGGTCACGCCAACATCACCTGACAGCTATGCCAGAACCACTTGGCGGAGGCTACGGAATCACCTGTCGGGCGTGCGGGAACCACCTCTCAGACTTGCCAGAACCATGTTCTGGACACGCCGGTAACACCTGCCGAGTATGCCGGAACCAGCTGATCCACTCCCCAGAACCACCTAGTGGACACGCCAAAATCAACTGCCGGCTACGCAGGAACCACCGGCTCGACTCGCCGGAACCACAGCGGGACATGCAAAATGACCTGCCGGCTACGCCAGAACCACTTGGCGAACACTCCGGAATCACCTGTCGGGCATGCCGGAACCGCCTCTCAGACTTGCCAGAACCATGTGCCTGAGATGCCGGAACCACTCCCCGAACAGACCGAAACCACCTGCCAGACCCGCCTGAACCCCCTGGCGAGCATGCGTGATCCACCTGCTCAACTAGCCGGAACCAACTCCCTGACACGCCAAAATCACCTGCCAGGTATACAAGAACCACTTGTGGACAATCCGGAATCATCTGCCGGACATGCCAGAACCAGCTCTCAGACACACCAGAACCACGTGCCAGAGACGTCGGAAGCAACAGCTGAGCATGCCTGAGCCACCTGCTCGAATCGCAAGATACACCTGTCTGATGCCAAAATCACCTACCGGGTACGCCAGAAATACTAGGCGGACGCTGCGGAATCACCTGTCGGGCGTGCCGGAACCTCCTCTCAGACTTGCAAGAACCATGTTCCGGACACGCCGGTACCACCTGCCGAGTATGCCGGAACCAGCTGATCCACTCCCCAGAACCACCTAGTGGACACGCCAAAATCAACTGCCGGCTACGCCAGAACCACTCGTCAGAAACTCCGGAATCACAGGCCAGGCATTCCGGAACCACCTCTCAGAGGTGCCAGAACCACATGCCGGACACTCCGGAATCAGATGCCGGGCATGCCGGAACCACCTGCCGGACATGCCGGAACCACCTTCGGGACATTCCGGAACCACCGGCTCGACTCGCCGGAACCATTGCCGGACATGCAAAATCACCTGCCGGCTACGCCAGAACCACTTGGCGAACACTCCGGTATCACCTGCCGGGCATGCCGGAACCACCTCTCAGAGGTGCCACAACCACATGCCGGACACACCGGAATCACCTGCCGGGCATGCCGGAACCACCTGCCGGACATGCCGGAACCACCGGCTCGACTCGCCGGAACCATTGCCGGACATGCAAAATCACCTGCCGGCTACGCCAGAATCACTTGGCGAACACTCCGGAATCACCTGCCGGGCATGGCGGAACCACCTCTCAGACATGCCGGAACCACATGCCAATGACACCGGAAGCACCTGCCGAGCACGCCAGAACCACCTGCTCGACTCGCCAAATCCACCTGCTGGACACGCCAAAATCACCTGCCGGCTACGCCACAACCATTTGGTGAACGCTTCGGAATCACCTGCCGGGCTGGCTGGAACCACCTGCCGGTCACGCCAACATCACCTGCCAGCTATGCCAGAACCACTTGGCGGACACCATGGAAACACCTGTCGGGCCGGCCGGAACCACCTATCAGACGTGCCAGAACCATGTGCCTGAGATGCCGGAACCACACCCCGAACAGACAGAAACCACCTGCCAGACCCGCCTGAACCACCTGCCGAGCAGGCCGGAACCGCCTACTCGACTCGCCGGAACCACCTACCTGACACGCTAAAATCACCTGCCGGGTATGCCACAACCACTTGGTGGACACTCCGGAATCATCTGCCAGACATGCCAGAACCAGCTCTCAGACACACCAGAACCACGTGCCAGACATGCCGGAAGCACCTGCTGAGCATGCCCGAGCCAAATGCTCGACTTGCAAGAAGCACCTGCCAGACACGCCAAAATCACCTGCCGGGTACGACAGAACCACGTGGCGGACACTCCGGAATCCACTGTCTGGCATGCCGGAACCAACTCTCAGACGTGCCAGAACCTCGTGCCGGTCACGCCAGAACCACCTGCCGAGTATGCTGGAACCACCTGATCCTCTCCCCAGAACCACCTGCTGGACACGCCAGAATCACCTGCCGGCTACGCCAGAACCACAGGCAGACACTCCGGAACCACCTGCCGAGCATGCCGGAACCACCTCTCAGAGGTGCCAGAACCACATGCCGGACACTCCGGAATCACCTGCCGGGCATGCCGGAACCATCTCTCAGATGTGCCAGAACCATGTTCCGGACACGCCGGTACCACCTGCCGAGCTCGCCGGAACCACCTGCTGGACACGCCAAAATCATGTGCCGGCTACGCCAGAACCACTCGGCAGACACTCCGGAATCACCTGCCAGGCTGGCTGGAGCCACCTGCCGGTCACGCCAACATCACCTTTCAGCTACGCCACAACCACTTGGCGGACACTCCGGAATCACCTGTCGGGCCGGCCACAACCTCATCTCAGACGTGCCAGAACCATGTGCCTGAGATGCCGGAACCACTCCCCGAACAGACCGAAACCACCTGCCAGACCCGCCTGAACCCCCTGGCGAGCACGCCTGATCCACCTGCTCAACTAGCCGGAACCAACTTCCTGACACGCCAAAATCGCCTGACAGGTATACCAGAACCACTTGGTGGACACTCCGGAATCATCTGCCGGACATGCCAGAACCAGCTCTCAGACACACCACAACCACGTGCCAGAGACGACGGAAGCACCAGCTGAGCATGCCTGAGCCACCTGCTCCACTTGCAAGAAACACCTGTCGGACATGCCAAAATCACCTGCCGGGTACGCCAGAAACACTTGGCAGACGCTCCGGAATCAACTGTCGGGCGTGCGGGAACCACCTCTCAGACTTGCCAGAACCATGTTCCGGACACGCCGGTACCACCTGCCGAGTATGCCGGAACCAGCTGATCCACTCCCCAGAACCACCTAGTGGACACGCCAAAATCAACTGCCGGCTACGCCAGAACCACTCGTCAGAAACTCCGGAATCACAGGCCAGGCATTCCGGAACCACCTCTCAGAGGTGCCAGAACCACATGCTGGACACTCCGGAATTACCTGCCGGGCATGCTGGAACCACGTGCTGGACATGCCAGAACCACCTGCCGGACATGCCGGAACCACCTTCAGGACATTCCGGAACCACCGGCTTGACTCGCCGGAACCATTGCCGGACATGCAAAATCACCTGCCGGCTACGCCAGAACCACTTGGCGAACACTCCGGTATCACCTGCCGGGCATGCCGGAACCACGTCTCTGAGGTGCCAGAACCACATGCCGGACACTCCGGAATCACCTGCCGGGCATGCCGGAACCACCTGCCAGACATGCCGGAACCACCGGCTCGACTCGCCGGAACCATTGCCGGACATGCAAAATCACCTGCCGGCTACGCCAGAATCACTTGGCGAACACTCCGGAATCACCTGCCGGGCATGGCGGAACCACCTCTCAGACATGCCGGAACCACATGCCAATGACACCGGAAGCACCTGCCGAGCACGCCAGAACCACCTGCTCGACTCGCCGGAACCACCCGCTGGACACGCCAAAATAACATGCCGGCTACGCCAGAACCACTCGGCAGACACTCCGGAATCACCTGCCGGGCTGGCTGGAACCACCTGCCGGTCACGCCAACATCACCTTTCAGCTACGCCAGAACCACTTGGCGGACACTCCGGAAACACCTGTCGGGCCGGCCGCAACCACCTCTCAGACGTGCCAGAACCATGTGCCTGAGATGCCGGAACCACTCCCCGAACAGGCCGAAAACACCTGCCAGACCCGCCTGAACCCCCTGGCGAGCACGCCTGATCGACCTGCTCAACTAGCCGGAACCACCTTCCTGACACGCCAAAATCACCTGCCAGGTATACCAGAACCACTTGGTGGGTACTCCGGAATCATCTGCCGGACATGCCAGAAACAGCTCTCAGACACACCAGAACCACGTGCCAGAGACGCCGGAAGCACCAGCTGAGCATGCCTGAGCCACCTGCTTGACTCGCAAGAAACACCTCTCGGACATGCCAAAATCACCTGCCGGGTACGCCAGAAACACTTGGCGGACGCTCCGGAATCACCTGTCGGGCGTGCCGGAACCACCTCTCAGACTTGCCAGAACCATGTTCTGGACACGCCGGTACCACCTGACCGAGTATGGCGGAACCAGCTGATCCACTCCCCAGAACCACCTAGTGGACACGCCAAAATCAACTGCCGGCACCGCCAGAACCACTCGGCAGACACTCCGGAATCACATGCCAGGAATTCCGGAACCACCTCTCAGAGGTGCCAGAACCAAATGCCGGACACTCCGGTATCACCTGCCGGGCATGCCGGAACCACCTCTCAGAGGTGCCGGAACCACATGCCGGACAGTCCGGAATCACCTGCCTGGCATGCCGGAACCACCTGCCGGACATGCCGGAACCACCGGCTCCACTCGCCGGAACCATTGCCGGACATGCAAAATCACCTGCCGGCTACGCCAGAACCACTTGGCGAACACTCCGGAATCACATGCCGGGCATGGCGGAACCACCTCTCAGACATGCCGCAACCACATGCCAATGACACCGGAAGCCCCTGCCGAGCACGCCAGAACCCCCTGCTCGACTCGCCAAAACCACCTGCTGGACACGCCAAAATCACCTGCCGGCTACGCCACAACCATTTGGTGAACTCTTCGGAATCACCTACTGGGTTGGCTGGAACCACCTGCCGGTCACGCCAACATCACCTGCCAGCTATGCCAGAACCACTTGGCGGACGCCATGGAAACACCTGTCGGGCCGGCCGGAACCACCTATCAGACGTGCCAGAACCATGTGCCTGAGATGCCAGAACCACACCCCGAACACACCGAAACCACCTGCCAGACCCGCCTGAACCACCTGCCGAGCACGCTGGAACCACCTACTCGACTCGCTGGAACCACCTACCTGACACGCTAAAATCACCTGCAGGGTATGCCACAACCACTTGGTGGACACTCCGGAATCATCTGCCGGACATGCCAGAACCAGCTCTCAGACACACCAGAACCACGTGCCGGACACGCCGGAAGCACCAGCTGAGCATGCCTGAGCCACCTGCTCGACTCGCAAGAAACACCTGTCGGACATGCCAAAATCACCTGCCGGGTACGCCAGAAACACTTGGCGCACTCTCCGGAACCACCTGTCCGGCGTGCCGGAACCACCTCTCAGACGTGCCAGAACCATTTGCCGGACACGCCAGAACCACCTGCCGAGTATGCCGGAAACACCTGCTCCACTCCCCTGAACCACCTGCTGGACACGCCAAAATCACCTGCCGGCTACGCCAGAACCACTCGGCAAACACTCCGGAACCACCTCCAGGACAGACCGGAACCACCAGCCGGACATGCCGGAACCACCTGCTTGACTCGCCAGAACCACCTGCCGGACACGCCAGAATCACCACCCGGCTACGCTAAAACCACTTGTCGGACACTCCGGAATCACCTGCCGGGCATGCTGGAACCATCTCTCAGATGTGCCACAACCACGTGCCGGAGAGACCGGAAGCACCTGACGAGCTCGCCGGAACCACCTGCTGGACATGCCGGAACCACCTGCCTCAGAGGCCAAAATCATATGCTGGATACGCCAAAACCACTTGGTGGACACTCCAGAATCACCTGCCGGGCATGCCAGCACAACCTCTCAGAAGTTCCAGAAGCACGTGCCGGACAGGCCGGAACCATATCCCGGACAGACCGGAAACACAGGAAACACTCGCCAGAACCACCTGCTTGACTCACCGGTCCCACCAGCCGGACACGCCAAAATCACCTGCCCGCTACACCAGAACCACTTGGCGGACAAGCCGGAATCACCTGAAGTGCATGGCGACACAACCTCTCAGACGTGCCAGAACCTCGTGCCGGAGACACCAGAACCACCTGCTGGACAGACCGGAACCACCTGCCGGACACGCCGGAACCACAGGCTCGACTCGCCGGAACCATTTCCGGACATGCACATCACCTGCCGGCTACGCCAGAACCACTTGGCAAACACTCCGGAATCACCTGCCGGGCATGCCGTAACCACCTCTCAGACATGCCGGAACCACATGCCAATGACACCGGAAGCACCTGCCGAGAACGCCAGAACCACCTGCTCGACTCGCCAAAATCACCTGCCGGCTACGCCACAACCATTTGGTAACACTTCAGAATCACCTGCCGGGCTGGCTGGAACCACCTGCCGGTCATGCCAACATCACCTGCTAGCTATGCCAGAACCACTTGGCGGACACCATGGAAACACCTGTCGGGCCGGCCAGAACCACCTATCAGACGTGCCAGAACCATGTGCCTGAGATGCCGGAACCACACCCCGAACAGACCGAAACCACCTGCCAGACCCGCCTGAACCACCTGCCGAGCACACTGGAACCACCTATTCGATGCGCCAGAACCACCTACCTGACACGCCAAAATCACCTTCCGGGTATGCCACAACCACTTGGTGGACACTACGGAATCATCTGCCGGACAGGCCAGAACCAGCCGTCAGACACACGAGAACCACGTGCCAGACACGCCGGAAGCACCTGCTGATCATGCCTGAGCCAAATGCTCGACTTGCAAGAAACACCTGCCAGACACGCCAAAATCACCTGCCGGGTACGCCAGAACCACGTGGCGGACGCTCCGGAATCACCTGCCTGGCATGCCGGAACCATCTCTCAGACGTGCCAGAACCATGTTCCAGACACGCTGGTACCACCTGCCGAGCTCGCCGGAACCACCGGCTGGACACGCCAAAATCACCTGCCGGCTACGCCAGAACCACTCGGCAGACACTCCGGAATCACCTGCCGGGCTGGCTGGAACCACCTGCCGGTCACGCCAACATCACCTTTCAGCTACGCCAGAACCACTTGGCGGACACTGCGGAAACACCTCTCCGGCCGGCCGGAAGCACCTCTCAGACGTGCCAGAACCATGTGCCTGAGATGTCGGAACCACTCCCCGAACAGACCGAAAGCACCTGCCAGACCAGCCTGAACCCCCTGGCGAGCACGCCTGATCCACCTGCTCAACTAGCCGGAACCACCTTCCTGACACGCCAAAATAACCTGCCGGCTACGTCACAACCATTTGGTGAACTCTTCGGAATCACCTGCCGGGCTGGCTCCAGAACAACTCGGCAGACACTCCGCAACCACCTGCCGGGCATGCCGGAACCACCTCTCAGACATGCCGGAACCACATGCCAATGACACCGGAAGCACCTGCCGAGCACGCGAGAACCACCTGCTCGACTCTCCAAAACCACCTGCTGGACACGCCAAAATCACCTGCTGGCTACGCCACAACCATTTGGTGAACTCTTCGGAATCACCTGTCGGGCTTGCTGGAACCACCTGCCGGTCACGCCAACGTCACCTGCCAGCTATGCCAGAACCACTTGGCGGACACCATGGGAACACCTGTCGGGCCGGCCAGAACCACCTCTCAGATGCGCCAGAACCATGAGCCTGAGATGCCGGAACCACTCCCCGAACAGACCGAAACCACCTGCCAGACCCGCCTGAACCCCCTGGCGAGCACGCCTGATCCACCTGCTCAACTAGCCGGAACCAACTTCCTGACACGCCAAAATCACCTGCCAGGTATACCAGAACCACTTGTTGGACACTCCGGAATCATCTGCCGGACATGCCAGAACCAGCTCTCAGACACACCAGAACCACGTGCCAGAGACGCCGGAAGCACCTGCTGAGCATGCCTGAGCCACCTGCTCGACTCGCAAGAAACACCTGTCGGACAAGCCAAAATCACCTGCCGGGTACGCCAGAAACACTTGGCGGACGCTGCAGAATCACCTGTCGGGCGTGCCGGAACCACCTCTCAGACTTGCCAGAACCATGTTCTGGACACGCCGGTACCACCTGCCGAGTATGCCGGAACCAGCTGATCCACTCCCCAGAACCACCTCGTGGACACGCCAAAATCAACTGCCGGCTACGCCAGAACCACTCGGCAGACACTCCGGAATCACATGCCAGGCATTCCGGAACCACCTCTCAGAGGTGCCAGAACCAAATGCCAGACACTCCGGTATCACCTGCCTCGCATGCCGGAACCACCTCTCAGAGGTGCCAGAACCATATGACGGACACTCCGGAATCACCTGCCGGGCATGCTGGAACCACATGCCGGACACTCCGGAATCACCTGCCGGGCTGGCTGGAACCACCTGCCGGTCACGCCAACATCACCTGCCAGCTATGCCAGAACCACCTGGCGGACACCATGAAAACACCTGTCGGGCCGGCCGGAACCACCTATCAGACGTGCCAGAACCATGTGCCTGAGATGCCGGAACCACACACCGAACAGACGAAACCACCTGCCAGACCCGCCTGAACCACCTGCCGAGCACTCCGGAACCACCTACTCGACTCGCTGGAACCACCTACCTGACACGCTAAAATCACCTGCCGGGTATGCCACAACCACTTGGTGGACACTCGGGAATCATCTGCCGGACATGCCAGAACCAGCTCTCAGACTCACCAGAACCACGTGACAGACACGCCGGAAGCACCTGCTGAGCATGCCTGAGCCAAATGCTCGACTTGCAAGAAACACCTGCCTGACACGCCAAAATCACCTGCCGGGTACGCCAGAACCACCTTGCGGACACTCCGGAATCACCTGTCGGGCATGCCTGAACCAACTCTCAGACGTGCCAGAACCTCGTGCCGGTCACGCCAGAACCACCTGCCGGACACGCCGGAACCAGCGGCTTGACTCGCCAGAACCACCGCCGGACATGCAAAATGACCTGCCGGCTATGCCAGAACCACTTGGCGAACACTCCGGAATCACATGTCGGGCATGCCGGAACCGCCTCTCAGACTTGCCAGAACCATGTTCCGGACACGCCGGTACCACCTGCTGAGTATCCCGGAACCACCTGATCCACTCCCCAGAACCACCAGCTGGACACGCCAGAATCACCTGCCAACTACGCCAGAACCACTCGGCAGACACTCCGGAACCACCTGCCGGGCATGCCGGAACCACCTCTCAGAGGTGCCAGAACCACATGCCGAACACTCCAGAATCACCTGCCGGGCATGCCGGAACCACCTCTCAAGGGGCCAGAACCACATGCCGGACACTCCCGAATCACCTGCCGGGCATGCCGGAACCATCTCTCAGACGTGCCAGAACCATGATCCGGACACGCTGGTACCACCTGCCGAGCTCGCCGGAACCACCTGCTGGACACGCCAAAATCACCTGCCAGCTACGCCAGAACCACACGGCAGAGACTCCGGAATCACATGCCAGGCATTCCGGAACCACCTCTCAGAGGTGCCAGAACCAAATGCCGGAGACTCCGGTATCACCTGCCGGGCATGCCGGAACCACCTCTCAGAGGTGCCAGAACCACTTGCCGGACACTCCGGAATCACCTGCCGGGCATGCCGGAACCACCTGCTGGACATGCAGGAATCACCTGCCGGTCATGCCTGGAACCATCTCTCAGAAGTGCCAGAACCATGTTCCGGACACGCTGGTACCACCTGCCGAGCTCGCCGGAACCACCTGCTGGACACGCCAAAATCACCTGCCAGCTACGCCAGAACCACACGGCAGACACTCCGGAATCACGTGCCGGGCTGGCTGGAACCACCTGCCTGTCACGCCAACATCACCTTTCAGCTACACCAGAACCACTTGGCGGACACTCCGGAAACACCTCTCCGGCCGGCCGGAACCACCTCTCACACGTGCCAGAACCATGTGCCTGAGATGCCAGAACCACTCCCCGAACAGACCGAAACCACCTGCCAGACCCGCCTGAACCCCCTGGCGAGCACGCCTGATCCACCTGCTCAACTAGCTGGAACCACCTTCCTGACACGCCAAAATCAGCTGCCGGCTACGCCACAACCATTTGGTGAACTCTTCGGAATCACCTGCCGGGCTGGCTCCAGAACCACTCGGCAGACACTCCGGAACCACATGCCGGGCATGCTGGAACCACCTCTCAGACATGCCGGAACCACATGCCAATGACACCAGAAGCACCTGCCGAGCACGCCAGAACCACCTGCTCGACTCGCCAAAACCACCTGCTGGACATGCCAAAATCACCTGCCAGCTACGCCACAACCATATGGTGAACTCTTCGGAATCACCTGCCGGGCTTGCTGGAACCACCTGCTGGTCACGCCAACATCACCTGCCAGCTATGCCAGAACCACTTGGCGGACACCATGGAAACACCTATCGGGCCGGCCGGAACCACCTCTCAGACGTGCCAGAATCATGTGCCTGAGATCCCGGAACCACTCCCCGAACAGACCGAAACCACCTGCCAGACCCGCCTGAACACCCTGGCGAGCACGCCTAATCCACCTGCTCAACTAGCCAGAACCAACTCCCTGACACGCCAAAATCACCTGCCAGGTATACAAGAACCACTTGTGGACACTCCGGAATCATCTGCCGGACATGCCAGAACCAGCTCTCAGACACACCAGAACCACGTTCCAGAGCCGTCAGAAGCAACAGCTGAGCATGCGTGATCCACCTGCTCGACTCGAAAGATACACCTGTCGGATGCCAAAATCACCTGCCGGGTACGCCAGAAATACTTGGCGGACGCTCCGGAATCACCTGTCGGGCGTGCCGGAACCTCCTCTCAGACTTGCCAGAACCATGTTCCGGACACGCCGGTACCACCTGCCGAGTATGCCGGAACCAGCTGATCCACTCCCCAGAACCACCTAGTGGACACGCCAAAATCAACTGCCGGCTACGCCAGAACCACTCGTCAGAAACTCCGGAATCACAGGCCAGGCATTCCGGAACCACCTCTCAGAGGTGCCAGAACCACATGCTGGACACTCCGGAATTACCTGCCGGGCATGCTGGAACCACGTGCTGGACATGCCAGAACCACCTGCCGGACATGCCGGAACCACCTTCAGGACATTCCGGAACCACCGGCTTGACTCGCCGGAACCATTGCCGGACATGCAAAATCACCTGCCGGCTACGCCAGAACCACTTGGCGAACACTCCGGTATCACCTGCCGGGCATGCCGGAACCACCTGCCAGACATGCCGGAACCACCGGCTCGACTCGCCGGAACCATTGCCGGACATGCAAAATCACCTGCCGGCTACGCCAGAATCACTTGGCGAACACTCCGGAATCACCTGCCGGGCATGGCGGAACCACCTCTCAGACATGCCGGAACCACATGCCAATGACACCGGAAGCACCTGCCGAGCACGCCAGAACCACCTGCTCGACTCGCCGGAACCACCTGCTGGACACGCCAAAATAACCTGCCGGCTATGCCAGGACCACTCGGCAGACACTCCGGAATCACCTGCCGGGCTGGCTGGAACCACCTGCCGGTCACGCCAACATCACCTTTCAGCTACGCCAGAACCACTTGGCGGACACTCCGGAAACACCTGTCGGGCCGGCCGCAACCACCTCTCAGACGTGCCAGAACCATGTGCCTGAGATGCCGGAACCACTCCCCGAACAGGCCGAAAACACCTGCCAGACCCGCCTGAACCCCCTGGCGAGCACGCCTGATCGACCTGCTCAACTAGCCGGAACCACCTTCCTGACACGCCAAAATCACCTGCCAGGTATACCAGAACCACTTGGTGGGTACTCCAGAATCATCTGCCGGACAGGCCAGAAACAGCTCTCAGACACACCAGAACCACGTGCCAGAGATGCCGGAAGCACCAGCTGAGCATGCCTGAGCCACCTGCTTGACTCGCAAGAAACACCTCTCGGACATGCCAAAATCACCTGCCGGGTACTCCAGAAACACTTGGCGGACGCTCCGGAATCACCTGTCGGGCGTGCCGGAACCACCTCTCAGACTTGCCAGAACCATGTTCTGGACACGCCGGTACCACCTGACCGAGTATGGCGGAACCAGCTGATCCACTCCCCAGAACCACCTAGTGGACACGCCAAAATCAACTGCCGGCACCGCCAGAACCACTCGGCAGACACTCCGGAATCACATGCCAGGAATTCCGGAACCACCTCTCAGAGGTGCCAGAACCAAATGCCGGACACTCCGGTATCACCTGCCGGGCATGCCGGAACCACCTCTCAGAGGTGCCAGAACCACATGCCGGACACTCCGGAATCACCTGCCGGGCATGCCGGAACCACCTGCTGGACATGCCGGAACCACCGGCTCGACTCGCCGGAACCATTGCCGGACATGCAAAATCACCTGCCGGCTACGCCAGAACCACTTGGCGAACACTCCGGAATCACATGCCGGGCATGGCGGAACCACCTCTCAGACATGCCGCAACCACATGCCAATGACACCGGAAGCCCCTGCCGAGCACGCCAGAACCCCCTGCTCGACTCGCCAAAACCACCTGCTGGACACGCCAAAATCACTTGCCGGCTACGCCACAACCATTTGGTGAACTCTTCGGAATCACCTACTGGGTTGGCTGGAACCACCTGCCGGTCACGCCAACATCACCTGCCAGCTATGCCAGAACCACTTGGCGGACGCCATGGAAACACCTGTCGGGCCGGCCGGAACCACCTATCAGACGTGCCAGAACCATGTGCCTGAGATGCCAGAACCACACCCCGAACACACCGAAACCACCTGCCAGACCCGCCTGAACCACCTGCCGAGCACGCCGGAACCACCTACTCGACTCGCTGGAACCACCTACCTGACACGCTAAAATCACCTGCAGGGTATGCCACAACCACTTGGTGGACACTCCGGAATCATCTGCCGGACATGCCAGAACCAGCTCTCAGACACACCAGAACCACGTGCCGGACACGCCGGAAGCACCAGCTGAGCATGCCTGAGCCACCTGCTCGACTCGCAAGAAACACCTGTCGGACATGCCAAAATCACCTGCCGGGTACGCCAGAAACACTTGGCGCACTCTCCGGAATCACCTGTCCGGCGTGCCGGAACCACCTCTCAGACGTGCCAGAACCATTTGCCGGACACGCCAGAACCACCTGCCGAGTATGCCGGAAACACCTGCTCCACTCCCCTGAACCACCTGCTGGACACGCCAAAATCACCTGCCGGCTACGCCAGAACCACTCGGCAAACACTCCGGAACCACCTCCAGGACAGACCGGAACCACCAGCCGGACATGCCGGAACCACCTGCTTGACTCGCCAGAACCACCTGCCGGACACGCCAGAATCACCACCCGGCTACGCTAAAACCACTTGTCGGACACTCCGGAATCACCTGCCGGGCATGCTGGAACCATCTCTCAGATGTGCCACAACCACGTGCCGGAGAGACCGGAAGCACCTGACGAGCTCGCCGGAACCACCTGCTGGACATGCCGGAACCACCTGCCTCAGAGGCCAAAATCATATGCTGGATACGCCAAAACCTCTTGGTGGACACTCCAGAATCACCTGCCGGGCATGCCAGCACAACCTCTCAGAAGTTCCAGAAGCACGTGCCGGACAGGCCGGAACCATATCCCGGACAGACCGGAAACACAGGAAACACTCGCCGGAACCACCTGCTTGACTCACCGGTCCCACCTGCCGGACACGCCAAAATCACCTGCCCGCTACACCAGAACCACTTGGCGGACAAGCCGGAAACACCTGAAGTGCATGGCGACACAACCTCTCAGACGTGCCAGAACCTCGTGCCGGAGACACCAGAACCACCTGCTGGACAGACCAGAACCACCTGCCGGACACGCCGGAACCACAGGCTCGACTCGCCGGAACCATTTCCGGACATGCACATCACCTGCCGGCTACGCCAGAACCACTTGGCGAACACTCCGAAATCACCTGCCGGGCATGCCGTAACCACCTCTCAGACATGCCGGAACCACATGCCAATGACACCGGAAGCACCTGCCGAGAACGCCAGAACCACCTGCTCGACTCGCCAAAATCACCTGCCGGCTACGCCACAAGCATTTGGTAACACTTCAGAATCACCTGCCGGGCTGGCTGGAACCACCTGCCGGTCATGCCAACATCACCTGCTAGCTATGCCAGAACCACTTGGCGGACACCATGGAAACACCTGTCGGGCCGGCCAGAACCACCTATCAGACGTGCCAGAACCATGTGCCTGAGATGCCGGAACCACACCCCGAACAGACCGAAACCACCTGCCAGACCCGCCTGAACCACCTGCCGAGCACACTGGAACCACCTATTCGATGCGCCAGAACCACCTACCTGACACGCCAAAATCACCTTCCGGGTATGCCACAACCACTTGGTGGACACTACGGAATCATCTGCCGGACAGGCCAGAACCAGCCGTCAGACACACGAGAACCACGTGCCAGACACGCCGGAAGCACCTGCTGATCATGCCTGAGCCAAATGCTCGACTTGCAAGAAATACCTGCCAGACACGCCAAAATCACCTGCCGGGTACGCCAGAACCACGTGGCGGACGCTCCGGAATCACCTGCCTGGCATGCCGGAACCATCTCTCAGACGTGCCAGAACCATGTTCCGGACACGCTGGTACCTCCTGCCGAGCTCGCCGGAACCACCGGCTGGACACGCCAAAATCACCTGCCGGCTACGCCAGAACCACTCGGCAGACACTCCGGAATCACCTGCCGGGCTGGCTGGAACCACCTGCCGGTCACGCCAACATCACCTTTCAGCTACGCCAGAACCACTTGGCGGACACTGCGGAAACACCTCTCCGGCCGGCCGGAAGCACCTCTCAGACGTGCCAGAACCATGTGCCTGAGATGTCGGAACCACTCCCCGAACAGACCGAAAGCACCTGCCAGACCAGCCTGAACCCCCTGGCGAGCACGCCTGATCCACCTGCTCAACTAGCCGGAACCACCTTCCTGACACGCCAAAATAACCTGCCGGCTACGTCACAACCATTTGGTGAACTCTTCGGAATCACCTGCCGGGCTGGCTCCAGAACAACTCGGCAGAGTCTCCGGAACCACCTGTCGGGCATGCCGGAACCACCTCTCAGACATGCCGGAACCACATGCCAATGACACCGGAAGCACCTGCCAGGCACGCCAGAACCACCTGCTCGACTCGCCAAAACCACCTGCTGGACACGCCAAAATCTCCTGCCGGCTACGCCAGAACCACTCGGCAGACACTCCGGAATCACCTGCCGGGCTGGCTGGAACCACCTGCCGGTCACGCCAACATCACCTTTCAGCTACGCCAGAACCACTTGGCGGACACTCCGGAAACACCTGTCGGACACGCCAGAACCAGCTCTCAGACACACCAGAACCACGTGCCAGACACGCCGGAAGCACCTGCTGAGCATGCCTGAGCCAAATGCTCGACTTGCAAGAAACACCTGCCAGACACGCCAAAATCACCTGCCGGGTACGCCAGAACCACGTGGCGGACACTCCGGAATCACCTGTCGGGCATGCCGGAACCAACTCTCAGACGTGCCAGAACCTCGTGCCGGTCACGCCAGAACCACCTGCCAGACATGCCGGAACCACCGGCTCGACTCGCCGGAACCACCGCCGGACATGCAAAATGACCTGCCGGCTACGCCAGAACCACTTGGCGAACACTCCGGAATCACCTGCCGGGCATGCCGGAACCACCTCTCAGAGGTGCCAGAACCACATGCCGGACACTCCCGAATCACCTGCCGGGCATGCCGGAACCATCTCTCAGACGTGCCAGAACCATGTTCCGGACACGCCGGTACCACCTGCCGAATTCGCCGGAACCATCTGCTGAACACGCCATAATCACCTGTCGGCTACGCCAAAACCACGCGGCAGACACTCCGGAATCACCTGCCGGGCATGGCGGAACCAGCTCTCAGACACACCAGAACCACGTGCCAGAGACGCCGGAAGCACCAGCTGAGCATGCCTGAGCCACCTGCTCGACTCGCAAGAAACACCTGTCGGACATGCCAAAATCACCTGCCGGGTACGCCAGAAACACTTGGCGGACGCTCCGGAATCACCTGTAGGGCGTGCCGGAACCACCTCTCAGACTTGCCAGAACCATGTTCTGGACACGCCGGTACCACCTGCCGAGTATGCCGGAACCAGCTGATCCACTCCCCAGAACCACGTAGTGGACACGCCAAAATCAACTGCCGGCTACGCCAGAAACACTCGGCAGACACTCCGGAATCACATGCCAGGCATTCCGGAACCACCTCTCAGAGGTGCCAGAACCAAATGCCGGACACTCCGGTATCACCTGCCGGGCATGCCGGAACCACCTCTCAGAGGTGCCAGAACCACATGCCGGACACTCCGGAATCACCTGCCGGGCATGCCGGAACCACCTGCCGGACATGCCGTAACCACCTCTCAGAGGTGCCAGAACCACATGCCGGACACTCCGGAATCACCTGCCGGGCATGCCGGAATCACCTGCCGGGCATGCCGGAACCATCTCTCAGAGGTGACACAACCACGTGCCGGAGAGACTGGAAGCAACTGCCGAGCGCGCCGGAAACACCTGCTGGACATGCCGGAACCACCTGCCGGACACGCCGGAACCACCTCTCAGACTTGCCAGAACCATGCTCTGGACATGCCGGTACCACCTGCCGAGTATGCCGGAACCAGCTGATCCACTCCCCAGAACCACCTAGTGGACACGCCACAATCACCTGCCGGGTACGCCAGATCCACCTGGCGGACACTACGGAATCACCTGCCTGGCATGCCGGAACCACCTCTCAGACGTGCCAGGAGCACGTGCTGGACATGCCGGAACGACCTATCGGACAGTACGGAACTACCTGCCAGACATGCCGGAACCACCTGCCGAACACACCAAAGCCAGCTGCTCGACTCGACGGAACCACCTGCTGGACACACCGGAATCACCTTTTGGGCATGCCGGAACCACATGTCAGATGTGCCAGAAACACGTGCCGGAGACGCCGGAAGCACCTGCTGAGCACTTCGGAACCACCTGCTCAAGTCGCCTGAACCACCTGCGGGACACGCCAAAATCACCTGCCGGCTACGCCAAAACCACTTGGTGGACTCTCTGGAATCACCTGCCGGGCATGATAGAACCACCTCTCAGACGTGCCGGAAGCACGTGCCGGACACGCCGGAACCACCTGCCGGACCTGCCTGAGCCAACTGTCGAGCACGCCGGAACCACATGCTCGACTCGCTGGAACCACATGCTGGAGTTGGCAAAATCACCTGCCGGCTATGCCAGAACCAATTGGTGGACACTCCGGAATCCCCTGCCGTGCATGCCAGCACAACCTCTCAGAAGTGCCAGAAGCACGTGCCGGATAGGCCGGAACCATCTCCCGGACAGACCGGAACCACAGGAAACACTGACCGGAGCCACTTGCTTGACTCACCAGTCCCAACTGCTGGACACGCAAAAATCACCTGACGGCTACACCAGAACCACTTGCGGGACAAGCTGCAATCACGTGAAGGGCATGCCGGCACAACATGTCAGTCGTGGCAGAACCTCGTGCCGGACACCCCAGAACCACCTGCCTGACACACGGCAAACACCTGTCGGACACGCCGGAACGACCGGCTCGACACGCCGGAAACATCGCCGGACATGTGAAATCACCTGACGGCTACGCCAGAACCACTTGGCGAGAACTTCGGAAGCACCTGCCGAGCACGCCAGAACCACCTGCTCAACTCGTCTGAACCATCTGCCGGACATGCCAAAATCACCTGCCGGCTACGCCAAAACCACTTGGTGGACTCTCTGGAATCACCTGCCGGGCATCATAGAACCACCTCTCAGACGTGCCGGAAAAACATGCCGGACACGCCGGATCCCCCTCCCCGTAAGACCAGAACCACCTGCCGGGCACGCCTGGACCACCTGCCGAGCACACCAGAACCACCTGCTTGACTCGCAGGACCCACATGCCTGACACGCCAAAATGAGCTGCCGGCTACACCAGAACCACTTACCCGACACTCCGGAATCACCTGCCTGGCATGCCAGAACCACCTCTCACATGTGCCAGAAGCACATGCCGGACATGCCGGAATGAACTATCGGACAGAACGGAACCACCTGCCAGACATGCCGGAACCACCTGCCGAACACGCCACAGCCAGCTGCTCGACTCGCCGGAACCACATGCCGGACAGGCCAATATCAACTGCTGGCTATGCCAGAACCACCTGGGGGACAGTCCAGAATCACCTGCCAGCCATGGCGGAACCACCTCTCAGAAGTGCCAGAAGCACGTGCCGGACATGCCGGAACGACCTACTGGACAGACCAGAACCACCAGCCAGACATGCCGGAACACCTGCCGAGCACGCCGGAGCCACCTGCCAGACAGGCCAAAATCAACAGCTGGCTATGCGAGAACCATCTGGCGGACAGTCCGGAATCACCTGCCGGGCATGCAATAACCACCTCTCAGACGTACCAGAACCACGTGCCGCACAAGCTGGAAACACGTACTGGACAGACTGGAACCACCTGCCGGCCACGCCTGAACCACTGACCGAGCACGATGGAATCACCTGCCGGACTCGCCAAAAACACCTGCGGGCTATGACAGAACCACTTGGAGGAGCTCTCTGGGATGACCTGCCGGGCATGCTGGAACCACTTCTCAGACGTGCCAGAACCACGTGGCGGACTGTCCAGAATCGCCTGTTGGGCATGCGCAACCACCTCTGGGACGTCCAGAACCACGTGCCGTACACGCCGGAAACACCTACCGGACACACCGGAAGCAGCTTTCGGGCATGCCGGAAGCACCTGCTCAACTCGCCTGAAAAACCTGCCGGACATGCCAGGATCACTGGCGGCTACGCAAAAACCATGTGGTGGAATCTCTGAATCACCTGCCGGAACTACAGAACCACCTGTGACACGTGCCGGAACGAATGCTGGACACGCCAGAACCACCTTCCGGACAGACCGGAACCCTCTGCCGGACCTGCCTGAACCAATTGTCGAGCACGCCGGAACCACATGCTCGACTCTCTGGAACCACATGCCGGACATGGCAAAATCACCTGCCGGCTACACCAGAACCACTTGGCGAGACTCTGTAATCACCGGCCGGGCATGCCGGAACCACCTCTCGGACATGCTAGAACCACGTGCCAATGACACCGGAAGCCCCTGCCGAGCACGCAGGGACCTACTGGTCGACTCAGCAGAACCACCTGCCGGAGACGCAAAAATCACCTGCCGTCTACACCACAACCAGTTCTTGAACGCTTCTCAATCACCTGCCGGGCTTGCTGGAACCACCTGCCGGGCATGCCGGAACCACCTCTCAGAGGTGCCAGAACCACATGCCGGACACTCCGGAATCACCTGCCGGGCATGCCGGAACCATCTCCCAGACGAGCCACAACCACGTGCAGGATATATCGGAAGCACCTGCCGAGGCGTCGATTCACCTGCTGGACATGCCGGAACCACCCGCCGGACATGCCGGAACCACCGGCTCGACTCGCCGGAACCATTGCCGGACAAGCAA
>NW_027228457.1:0-64158 GCF_037783145.1 Equus przewalskii
GGATGCAGTCATACTGCTGTGGTTGCAGTTGCCATACAGTTCCCTGAATGTGGATGCAGTGTCCATGCAGTAATTGCAGTGTCCCACAATGTGGATGTCATATGTTGTGATGGAAGATGCAGTGCCCAAGAAGGTGGAAGCGGTGAGCCTGTGCTGAATGACGTGTGCCTGCAGTGTGACTTCAGATGTATGCAGTGTCCCTGCAGTTGTGGCAGTGCACACCGCCTTGTCCAAGAACATGGATGCAGTGCCAAGGCATTGGATGCAGTGTCCCACAAGGTGCATGCAGTATGTTGTGTTGGAGGATGCATTGCCCATGAAGATGGATGCAGTGCTCCAGCAGTGGTTGCAGTGCACCCTGCTGTGTCCCTGAATGTGGATGCTGTGAACATGCAGTGGATGCAGAGTTCCTGCAGTGAGTGCAGTGCGCCTGCATTTCCACATCAGCTGGAAGCAGTGTCCCTGCAGGGGTTGCAGTGCCGCCATCTGTGTCACTGAATGTGAATGCAGTGCCCATGCACTGCATGCAGTGTACCTAAAGGTTTATGCACTAGGTTGTGAAGGAGGAGGCAGTGCCCATGAAGATGGATGCAGTGTCCGTGCAGAGGTAGCACTGCCCCTGTCATTGTGCTGGAATGTGGATGCAGTGGTCATGCAGTGGATACAGTGTCTCACAAGGCGCATGCAGTATGTTTTCTCAGAGGATGCAGTGCCCATGAAGGTGGATGTGGTGAAACTGCAGTGGCAGCAGTGCCCCCTACAGTTTCCCTGATTGTGGATTCAGTGCCCATGAAGTACATTCAGTGTCCCAGAAGGTGGATGCAGTATGTTGTGAGGAGGATGTAGTGTCCACGAAGGAGGATGCAGTGAGCCTGCAGTGGTTGCAGTGCGCCCTGCAGTTTACCTGAATGTGAATGCAGTGGTCATGCACTGGATGCAGTGTCCCTCAAGTTGGATGCCGTATGTTGTGGTGCAGGATTCAGTGAACATGACGGAGGATGTAGTGATCCTGCAGTCATTCCAGTGCACCCGCAGTGCCTCTTCCGCTGGCTGCAGTGTCCCTGCAGTGCTTGCAGTGCCCCGTTCTGTGTCCCTGAATGTGGTCGCAGTGCCCATGCAGTGGACGCAGAGTACCAAAAGTTGGTTTCCGTATGTTGTGACAGAGGATGCAGTGCCTAGGGGTTGGATGCAGTGAGCGGGCAGTGATTGCAGTGCCCCTGTAGTGCCTCTTCAGCTGGATGCAGTGTTCCTGCAGTGGTTGCGGTGCCCCCTGCATTGTCCCTGAATGTGAATACAGTGCCCATGCAGTGGATGCAGTCTCCCACAAGGAGAATGCAGTATGCTGTTGATGGAGGATGCAGTGCCCATGAGGGTGGATGCAGTGATCCAGCAGTGGTTGCAGTGTACCCTGCTATGTCCCTGAATGTGGATGCTGTGAACATGCAGTGTCTGCAGTGTGACTCAAGGTGGATGCAGTATGTTGTGAAGCAGAATTCAGTGCCCATGAAGGATGATGCAGTGATCCTGCAGCCATTGCAGTGCACCTGCAGTGCCACTTCATCTGGATGCAGTTTCCCTTCAGTGGTTGCAGTGCACCCTCCTGTGTCCCTGAATGTGGATGCTGTGAACATGCAGTGGATGCAGTGATCCAGCAGTGATTGCAGTGTGCCTGCATTTCCACATCAGCTGGAAGCAGTGTTGCTGCAGTGGTTGCAATGCCACCTTCTGTGTCCCTGAATGTGAATGCAGTGCCCATGCAGTTGATGCAGTGTACCTAAAGGTTTATGAAGTATGCTGTGACGGACGATGCAGTGCCCATGAAGGTGAATGCAGTGACTCTGCAGTGGTTGCAGTGCCCCTGGCATTGTCTTGGAATGTGGATGCAGTTCGAATGTAATGAATGCAGGGAAACTTCAGTGATTGCAGTGCGCCAGCAGTGCCACTTCAGCTGGTAGCAGTGTTGCTGCCGTGATTGCAGTTCCCCCTGCATTGTACGGGAATGTGGATGCAGTTCCCAGGCAGGTGGTTCCGGCGTGTCTGGCATGTGCTTCTGGCACATCTTAGAGGTGGTTCAGGCATGCCTGGCAGGTGATTCCGGATTGTCCTCAAAGTGGTTCTGGCGTAGCCGGCAGGTGATTTTGGCGTGTCATGCATGTGTCGCTGGCGAGTCGAGCAAGTGGTTTGGGCAAGCTCTGCAGGTGCTTCTGGCGTCTCTGGCACGTGGTTCTGGTACGTCTGAGAGGTGGGACTGGCATGCCTGGCACGTAACTCCGGATTGTACATGAAGTGGTTCTGGCGTATTCGGCAGGTGATTTTGGCGTGTCCGGCAGGTGGTTCCGGCATGTCGAGTAGGTGTTTCCAGCGTGCTGGGCAGGTTCTTCCGCTGTCTTTGGCATGTGGTTCTGGCATCTCTGAGAGGCAGTTCCGGCATGCCCAGCAGGTGATTCCAGAGTGTCCGGCAAGAATTCCTGGTGTAACCGGTAGGTGATTTTGCCGTGTCCGGCAGGTGATTCCGGCGAGTCGAGCAGCTGGTTCAGGCGTGCTTGGCAGGTGCTTCAGGTGTGTCCGGAAGGTTGTTCCAGTCTGTCCAGGATGTGGTTCCGGCGTGTCCGGCACGTGGCTCTGTTACGTCTGAGAGGTGGTTCCATCATGCCCGGCAGGTGATTCCGGACTGTCCCCCACGTGGTTCTATCACGTCTGAGAGGTGGTTCCGGCATGGCCAGCAGGTGATTCTGGAGTGTCTGACAAGTCATTCTTGCGCAGCTGGCATGTGATTTTGGCATGTCTGGTAAGTGGGTCCTGCGAGTCGAGCAGGTGGTTCTGGCGTGCTCAGCTGGTGGTTCAGGCAGGTCCGGCAGGTGGTTCTTGTCTGTCCAGGAGGTGTACCGACATGTCCGGCACGTGATTCTGGCACATCTCAGGGGTGGTTCCGGCATGCCCGGCAGGTGATTCCGGTGTGTCCGCCAGTGGTTGTGGCATAGCCGGCAGGAGATTTTGCATGTCCGGTGGTGGTTCAGGCGAGTAGAGCAGGTGGTCACGGCGAGTTCGGCAGGTGCTCCCAGCGTCTCCGGCACGTGGTTCTGGCACATCTGAGAGGTGGTTCCGGCATGCCCTGCAGGTGATTCCGGAGTGTCCAGCAAGTGGTTCTGGCATAGCCGGCAGGTGATTTTGTCATGTCCTGCAGGTGGGTCCTGCGAGTGGAGCAGGTGGTTCCGGTGTACTCAGCAGGTGGTTCACGCGTGGCCGACAGGTGGTTCCACTCTGTCCAGTACGTGGTTCCAGCTTGTCCGGCACGTGGTTTTGGTACGTCTGAGATGTGGTTCCAGCATGGCCGGCAGGTGATTCCGGACTGTCCCCCAGGTGGTTGTGGCATAGCCAGCAGTTGATTTTGGCCTGTCCGGCAGGTGGTTCCGGCGACTCAAACAGGTAGCTCCGGCGTGTTCAGCAGGTGGTTCCGGCGTGTCTGTCAGGTGGTTCTGTTCTGTCCGGTAGGTGGTTCTGGCGTGTCCGGCACATGCTTCTGGCATGTCTGAGAGGTTGTGCCAGCATCCCGGAACGTTATTCCGGCTTGTACGCCAAGTGGTTCTGACGTAGCCGGCAGGTGATTTTGGCGTATCACACCGGTGGTTCCGGCGTGTCAAGCAGGTGGTTCCAGCTTGCTCGGCATGTGGTTCCCGCACGTCTGAGAGGTGGTTCTGGCATGCCAGGCAGATGATTCCGTATTGTCCACTAATTGGTTCTGGCGTAGCTGGCAGGTGATTTTGACGTGTCTGGCAGGTGGTTCCGGCATGTCGAGCACGTGGTTCTGGCAAGCTCAGCAGGTGCTTCCGGCGTCTCAGGCACGTGCTTCTAGGACAGCTGAGAGGTGGTTCCGGCATGCCCGGCAGGTGATCCCGGACTGTCCACCACGTGGTTCTGGTGTAGCTGGCAGGTGATTTTGGCGTGTCCAGCAGGTGTTTCTGTTGATTAAAGCCAGTGGTTCTGGTAGCTGGGCTGGTGGTTCATTTGTGTCCGGCAGGTGGTTCCTGTCTGTCCGGGAGGTGGTTGTGGAGTGCTCAGCAGGTGCTTCCTGCGTCTCCGGCATGTGCTTCTAGGATGTCTGAGAGGTGGTTCCGTCATGCCTGGCAGGTGATTCCGGATTGTCCGACACGTGGTTCTGACACGTCTGAGAGGTGGTTCCTGCATGCCCGGCTAGTGATTCAACAGTGTCCGGCAAGTGGTTCTGGCATAGCCGGCAGGTGAATTTGGCGTGTCCTGCAGGTTGGTCCTGGGAGTCGAGCAGGTGGTTCCGGCTTGCTCGGCAGGTGGTTCAAGCATGTACGGCCAGTGGTTCCAGTCGGTCCAGGACGTGCTTCCATCGTGTCCGGCACGTGGTTTCAGTACATCTGAGAGGTGGTTCTGGCATGCATGGCAGGTGATTCCAGAGTGTCCGGCAAGTGGTTCTGGCATTGCCAGCAGGTGATTTAGGCATCTCCGGCAGTTGGGTCCTGTGAGTCGAGCAGGTGGTTCTGGCATGCTCGGCAAGTGGTTCATGCCTGTCCGGCATGTGGTTCCCGTCCGTCCAGTACGTGGTTCCGGCGTGTCTGGCACATGGTTCTGGTACATCTGAGAGGTGGTTCTGGCATGCCCGGCATGTGATTCTGGACTGTCTGCCACGTGGTTCTGGCATGGCTGGCTGGTGATTTTGGCGTGTCCAGCAGGTGGTTACAGTGAGTCGAGCAGGTGGATTAGGCATGCTAGGCAGGCGGTTTCGGTCTGTCCTGTAGGTGGTTTCGGCGTGTCCGGCAGGTGATTCCGGAGTGTCCACCAAGTGGTTCAGGCATGTCCAGCACGGGGTTCCGTTCTGTCTGGGGGGTGGTTCTGGCGTGTCTGGCACGTGGTTCTGGCACGTCTGAGATGTGGTTCCAGCATGCCCGGCAGGTGATTCCGGAGTGTCCGGCAAGAGGTTCTGGCGTAGCCAACAGGTGATTTTGGCATGTCCGGCAGGTTGGTCCTGGGAGTGGAGCAGGTGGTTCTGGCGTGCTCGTCAGGTGGTTCACGCGTGGCCTACAGGTGGTTCCAGTCTGTCCAGTACATGGTTCCAGACTGTCCGGTACTTGGTTCTGGTACGTCTGAGATGTGGTTATGGCATGGCCGGCAGGTGATTCCGGACTGTCCCTCAGGTGGTTCTGGCATAGCCGGCAGTTGATTTTGGCCTGTCTGGCAGGTGGTTCCGGCGAGTCGAGCAGGTGGCTCCGGCGTGTTCGGCAGGTGGTTCCGGCGTGTCTGCCAGGTGGTTCAGTTCTGTCCGGTAGGTGGTTCCGGCATGTCGGGCACGTGCTTCTGGCACGTCTGAGATGTGGTTCTGGCATGGCCGGCAGGTGATTCCGGAGTGTCCTGCAAGAGGTTCTGGTGTAGCTGACAGTTCATTTTGGCGTGTCTGGCAGGTGGTTCCAGCGAGTCGAGCAGGCGGCTGCGGCATGCTCGGCAGGTGCTTCAAGCATCTAGGCATGTGGTTCTGGAACGTCTGAGAGGTGGTTCCGGCATGCCCGGCAGGTGTTTCCGGACTGTCAGCCAGGTGGTTCTGGCATGCCCGTGAGGTGATTCCGGAGTGTCCGGCAAGTGGTTCTGGTGTAGCCAGCAGGTGATTTTGGCGTGTCTGGCAGTTGGTCCTGTGATTCGAGCAGGTGGTTCTGGCGTGCTCAGCAGGTGGTTCAGGTGGGGCCAGCAAGTGTTTCCAGTCTCTCCAGGACGTCGTTCCAGCGTGTCCGGCACGTGGTTTTGGTACGTCTAAGAGGTGGTTCCGGCATGCCCGGCAGGTGATTCCGAGTGTCCGCCAAGTGGTTCTGGCGTAGCCGACAGGTGATTTTGGCATGTCCGGCAGGAGGGTCTGGCGAGTAGAGCTGGTGGTTCCGGCGAGCTTGGCACTTGGTTCCTGTCTGTCCTGGAGGTTGTTCCGGCATGTCCGGCACGTGCTTCAGGCAAGTCTGAGAGGTTGTGCTGGCATGCCCGGCAGGTGATTCCAGAGTGTCCGGCAAGTGGTTCTGGTGTAGCCGGCTGGTGATTTTGCTTTGTCCGGCAGGTGGTTCCAGAGAGTCAATCAGGAGGATCCGGCGTGCTCGGCAGGTGCTTCCGGAGTCTCCGGCACCGGATTCTGGCACGTCTGAGAGGTGGTTCTGGCATGCCCAGCAGGTGATTCCAGAGTGTTCAGCAAGTGGTTCTGTCGTAGCTGACTGGTGATTTTGGCGTATCCGGTAGGTGGCTCCGGCGTGCTCAGCAGGTGGTTCCGGCATGTCTGCCAGGTGGTTCCCGTCTGTCCAGTAGGTGATTCCGGCGTGTCAAGCACGTGCTTCCGGCACGTCTGAGAGGTGGTTCCGGCATGCGTGGCAGGTGATTCCGGAGTGTCCGCCAAGTGGTTCTGGCATACCCGGCAGGTGATTTTGGCCTGTCCAGCAGGTGTTTCTGGCGAGTCGAGCAGGTGGCTCCGGCATGCTCGGCAGGTGCTTCCGGCGTCTCCGCAACGTTGTTCTGGTGTGTCTGAGAGCTGGTTCGGCATGTCCAGCAGATGATTACGGAGTGTCCGGCAAGTGGTTCTGGCATAGCCAGCAGGTGGGTCCTGCGAGTCGAGCAGGTGTTTCTGGCAAGCTCGCCAGGTGGTTCAGGCGTGTCCTGGATGTGGTTCTGCCACATCTGAGAGTTGGTTCCGGCATGCCAGGCAGGTGATTCCGGTGTGTCCGCCATGTGGTTCTGGCGTTGCCAGTAGGTTATTCTGCGTGTCTGGCAGTGGTTTTGGCGAGTTGAGCAGGTGGTTCCGGCATGCACAACAGGTGATTCCGGAGTGTCCGCCAAGTGCTTCTGGCATAGCTGGCAGGTGATTTTGGGGTGTCCAGCAGGTGGTTCTGTGGAGTGCATCAGGTACTTCCAGCATTCTCGGCAGGTGCTTCCGGCGTCTCCGGGTCATGCTTCTGGCGATCTGAGAGGTGGTTCCGGCATGCCCGGCAGGTTATTCCGGAGTGTCCGGTAAGTGGTTCCGGCGCAGCCGACATGTGATTTTGGCATGTCCGGTAAGTGGGTCCTGCAAGTCGAGCAGGTGGTTCCTGCGTGCTCAGCAGGTGGTTCAGGCATGTCCGGCACGTGGTTCTGTTACATCTGAGAGGTGGTTCCGCCATGGCTGGCAGGTGATTCCGGACTGACCCCCAGGTGGTTCTGGCATAGCCAGCAGTTGATATTGGCCTGTCCGGCAGGTGGTTCCGGCTAGTGGAGCAGGTGGCTGTGGCGTGTTCGGCAGGTGGTCCAGGCATATCCGGCAGGTGGTTCCAGTCTGTCCAGGACGTGTTTCCGGCATGTCCGGCACGTTGTTCTGTTATGTCTGAGAGGTGGTTCCTGCATGACCGGCAGGTGATTCCGGACTGTCCGCCTGGTTGATCCCGCATAGCCAGCTGTTGATTTTGGCCTCTCCGGCAGGTGGTTCCGGCGAGTGGAGCATGTGGCTGTGGCGTGTTCGGCAGGTGGTCCAGGCATGTCCAGCAGGTGGTTCCAGTCTGTCCAGGACGTGTTTCCGGCGTGTCCGGCACATTGTTCTGTTATGTCTGAGAGGTGGTTCCTGCATGACTGGCAGGTGATTCCGGACTGTCCGCCTGGTCGTTCCCGCATAGCCAGCTGTTGATTTTGGCCTGTCTGGCAGGTGGTTCCAGCAAGCCCGGCAGGTGATTCCGAAGTGTTCACCAACTGGTTGTGGCGTAGCCAGCAGGTGATTTTTGCGTGTCCGGCAGGTGGTTCCGGCGACTCAATCATGTGGTTCCGGCGTGCTCAGCAGGTGCTTCAGGTGGTTCCGGCAGGTGGTTCTGGTTGTCCCGGATGTGCTTCCAGTCTCTCCGGCACGTGGTTGTGGCACGTCTGAGAGGTGGTTCCGGCATGACCTGCAGGTGATCCCAGAGAGTCCTCCAAGTGGTTCTGGCGTAGCCCGCAGGTGTTTTTGTCGTGTCCGGCAGGTGGTTCCGGCGACCTCAGCAGGTGCTTCCGGTCTCTCCAGCAAGTGGTTGTGTCACGTCAGGGAGGTGGTTCCAGCATGCCCGGCAGGTGATTCCGGAGTTTCCGGCAAGTGGTTCTGGCATAGTCGGCTTGTGATTTTGGCGTGTCCAGCAGGTGGCTCCAGCGAGTCGAGCAGGTTGTTCCGTGGTGCTCAGCAGGTGGTTCAGGCGGTTCCGGCAGGTGGTTCCGGTCTCTCCAGTAGGTAGTTCCGGCGTGTCTGTCACGTGCTTTCGGCACGTCTGAGAGGTGGTTCCGGCATGCCCGGCGGGTGATTCCATAGAGTCCGCCATGTGGTTCTGGCCTAGCCGGCAGGTGATTTTGGTGTCTCCGGCAGGTGGTTCCGGCGAGTCGAGCAGGAGGTTCCGGTGTGCTCGGCAGGCGCATCCGGTGTCTCTGGCACGTGGTTCTGTCACGTCTGAGAGGTGGTTCCACCATGCCTGGCAGGTGATTCCAGAGTGTCCGGCAAGTGGTTCTGGCGTAGATGGCAGGTGATTTTGGCGTGTCCGGCAGGTGTTTCTGGCGAGCTGTTCAGGTGGTTCCGGCATTCTCGGCAGGTGATTCCGGCGTTTCCGGCAGCTGGGTCCGGACTGTCCGGTAGTGGGTTCCGGCATGTGCGGCATGTGGTTCTGGTATGTCTTAGAGTTGGTTCCCGCATGCCCAGCAGGTGATTCCGGACTGTCTGCCACGTGGTTCTGGCGCATCTGAGAGTTGGTACAGGCATGCACGGCAGGTGATCCCACAGAGTCCTCCAAGTGGTTCTGGCCTAGCCCACAGGTGATTTTGCCGTGTCCGGCAGGTGGGTCCTGCGAGTCGAGCAGGTGGTACCTGCATGCTCCTCAGGTGGTTCCAGCGTGTCCGGCACGTGGTTCTGGCACGTCTGAGACGTGCTTCCTGCATGCCCGGCAGGTGATTACAGAGTTTCTGCTGAGTGGTTCTGGCATAGCTGGCAGGTGATTTTGGCGTGTCCAGCACGTGGTTCTGGGGAGTGGATCAGGTGGTTCCGGCATCCTCGACAGGTGGTTCCAGCGTGTCCAGCACATGGTTCTGGCACATCTGAGAGGTGGTTCCAGCATGCCCGGCAGGTGATCCAGGAGAGTCCTCCAAGTGGTTCTGGCGTAGCCCACAGGTGTTTTTGGTGTGTCCGGCAGGTGGTTGTGGCGAGTCGAGCAGGTGGTTCTGGCGTGCTCGGCAGGTGGTTCCAGCAGGTCTGGCAGGTGTTTGCAGTCTGTCCATGACGTGTTTCCGGCATGCCCGGAAGGTGATTCTGGAGTGTCCACCAGGTGGTTTTGGCATAGCTGGCATGTAATTTTGGAGTGTCAGGCAGGTGGTTCTGGTGTGTCCAGCAGGTGGTTCCGGCGAGCTCGGCAGGTGCTTCTGGTCTCTCCGGCACGTGGTTGTGGCACTTCTGAGAGGTGGTTTGGCATGCCCGGCAGGTGATTCCGGATTGTCCACCAAGTGGTTCTGGCCTAGCCGGCAGGTGATTTTGATATCTCCGCCTGGTGGTTCCGGTGTGTCGAGCAGGAGGATCCGGCATGCTCGGTAGGTGCATCTGGTGTCTCTGGCACGTGGTTCTGGCAAGTCTGAGAGGTGGTTCCAAAATGCCTGGCAGGTGATTCTAGAGTGTCTGCCAAGTGGTTCTGGCATAGCCGGCAGGTGATTTTCCCGTGTCCAGCATGTGGTTCCGGTGACTCGAGCAGGTGGTTCCAGCGTGCTCGGTATTTGGTTCTCGTGGGTCCGGCAGGTGGTTCTGGTCTTTCCTGGAGGTGGTTCCGGCATGTCCAGCACATGGTTCTGGCACGTCTGAGAGGTGGTTCTGGCATGCCCGGCAGGTGATTCTGGAGTGTCCGCCAAGTAGGTCTGGCATACCCGGCTGGTGATTTTTGCATGTCTGATAGGTGTTTCTGGCGAGTCGAGCAGATGGCTCCGGAATGCTCGGCAGGTGCTTCCGGCGTGTCTGGCACGTGGTTCTGGTGTGTCTGAGAGCTGGCTCTGGCATGTCCGGCAGATGATTACGGAGTGTCCAGCAAGTGGTTCTGGCATAGCCGGCAGCTGATTTTGGCATGTCTGGCAGGTGGTTCCAGTGAGTCGAGCAGGTGTCTCCGGTGCCCTCGGCCCGTGGTTTAATCATGTCCATACGGTGGTTCCAGTCGGTCAAGGACGTGGTTCCAGCATGTCCAGCACGTGGTTCTGGAACGTCTGAAAGGTGGTTCCAGCATGCCTGGCAGGTGATTCTGGAGTGTCCGCCAAGTGGTTCTGGCGTAGCTGGCTGGTGTTTTTGCCATGTCTGGCAGGTGGTTTTGGTGAGTCGAGAAGGTGGTTCCGGCGTGTCCATCAGGTTCTTCCGCTCTGTCATGGAGTTGCTTCCGGCGTCTCCGGCATGTGGTTCTGGTACGTCTGAGAGGTGGTTCTGGCATGCCCGGCAGGTGATTCCGGACTGTCTGCCACTTGGTTCTGGAATAGCGGGCAGTTGATTTTGGGGTGTCCAGCAGGTGTTTCTGGAGCTTCGATCAGGTGGCTCCGCCATGCTTGGCAGGTGGTTCCGGCGTGTCCACCAAGTAGTTTGGCATAGCCGGCAGGTGATTTTGGCGTGTCCGGGTGGTGGTTCCGGCAAGAGCAGGTAGTTCCGGCTTGCTCGGCAGGTGGTTCTAGCTGGTCCAGCAGGTGGTTCTGATCTCTCAAGGAGGTGGTTCCGGAGTATCTGCCAAGAAGTTCTGGCACAGCCGGCAGGTTATTTTGGCGTGTCTGGCAGGTGGTTCCGGCGAGTCAAGCAGGTAGCTTCAGCGTGCTCGGCAGGTGGTTTATGTCTGTCCGGTAGGTGGTTTTGGCGTGTCCGGCGGGTGATTCCAGAGTGTCCACCAAGTGGTTCAGGGGTGTCTGGCAGGTGCTTACAGGTGGTTCTGGCGTGCAACGTGGGTGCTTCTGGTATGCCTGTTGGGTCGTACTGGCATGAATGTGTGGCTCTTTGAGAGTGTGCGGAGGGTGTTTTTGGCATGTCTCCCGGGGTTTTCTGGCACATAAGGGGCATGATTCCTTTTTATACGTCAGGTGAGTTTGTTCTCAGCTTCCTAAAGAGATGGAAGAAAGATGGTCTGTGGCTTGTGGCCCCTTGAGGGGTGGAGCCAATGCATTGTGCATTCCACGTCTAAAGCAATGGAGGGCATGGTTGAGAGCAAAAGGGTGTTTCTGACATAGCTGCATTCTGACACTCTCTCCACCAGTGCACAATGGTGGTTGGAAAAAGGCTTACAGTCTATCGCCTCCTGAGCAGGTAAATGCTAAATCATTTGGGACTCAGCCCAGTTGCTTCAGGGGAAGATGTAGGCATTTCGTCTGAGCAAGGTTGGCAAGGTAGAATTGCGGCAGAAGCAGAAGTCCTAAAGCAGCGAGTTAAGCGCTGGGAAGAAATGGCGTTTGAGCTGACTTTGTATGAGAGTTTCCTCGTATGCTGTAACAGCACTGTGGAAAGCGAGTTATTTCTCAGCTTCCTAAAGAGCTGGAAGCAACACAGTTTATGGCTTGTTTCCCATTGAAGGATTGAGGCAGTCCTTTGTGCCTTCCTGCTCTAGAGCAATGGAGGGCACTGCTGAGAGTAAAGGGGTCTTTCTGCCATTGGTGCTTTCTGACACTCTCCCAACCATTGCACTTGGTGGTTATTTAAAAGCCTATTGTCTCTCTCCTCCTCAGCATGTGGAACCACAATCATTTGGGCCTCGTCCCCATTGCTCAAGAGGTAGATGTAGGCATTTCATCTGTGCCGGGTTGGCAAGGTGGAAATGCGCAGGATGCAGATGTCCCTGACCGGCGAGTGAAGTGCTGAAAAGAAATACCGTTCTTCCTCCTTTGTATGAGATTTTTCCTGGATTCTGTAAGAGCACTGTGGAAAGGGAGTTTTTTCTCAGCTTCCTAAAGAGCTGGAAGCAGGGCAAGATGTGGTTTGTCTCCCATTGAGGGGTGGATCCAGAGCCAGTGCTTTGTGCCTTCCACCTCTAGAGCAATGGAGGGCACGGCTGAGAGCAAAGGGGCTTTTCTGACATAGCTGCTTTCCGACACTATCTCCACCAGTGCACAATGGTGGTTGGAAAAAGGCGTACAGTCTATCGCCTCCTAAGCACGTGGACGCTCAATCATTTGGGACTCAGCCCAGTTGCTTCAGGGGAAGACGTAGGTATTTCGTCTGAGCCGGGTTGGCAAGGTGGAATTGCGGCAGAAGCAGAAGTCCTAAAGTGGCGAGTTAAGCGCTGGGAAGAAATGGCGTTTGAACTGCCTTTGTATGAGAGTTTCCTCGTATGCTGTAACAGCACTGTTTAAAGCGAGTTTTTTCTCAGCTTCCTAAAGAGCTGGAAGCAAGACATTTTATGGCTTGTCTCCCATTTAAGGATGGAGGCAGTGCTTTGTGCCCTCCACCTCTAGAGCAATGGAGGGCATGGCTGAGAGTAAAGTAAAGCGGTCTTTCTGCCATTGGTGCTTTCTGACACTCTCCCAACCATTGCACTTGGTGGTTAGTTCAAAGCCTATTGTCTCTCTCCTCCTCAGCATGTGGAACCACAATCATCCGGGCCTCGTCCCCATTGCTCAAGGGGAAGATGTAGGCATTTCGTCTGAGCCGGGTTGGCAAGGTGGAATTGTGGCAGAAGCAGAAGTTCTAAAGCGGCGAGCTAAGGTCTGGCAAGAAAGGCCATTTGACCTTCATTTCTATGACAGTTTCCCTGTAGGTTTTTCCCGGGAGCCGAGCAGGTGTTTCTGGCATTCTCGGCAGGAGGTTCGGGCATGTCCGGCAGGTGGTTCCACTCTGTCCAGGATGTGGTTCCGGCGTGTCTGGCACGTCCTTCCAGCACGTCTGGTTCCGGTTCTGGTACGTCTCAGAGGTGGTTCCGGCATGCTCGGCCGGTGATCACAGAGAGTCCTCCAAGTGATTCTGGCGTAACCGGCAGGTGATTTTGGCGTGTTCGGCTGGTGGTTCCAGCCTGCTCGGCAGGGGGTTCAGGCAGGTCCGGCAGGTGGTTCCGTTATGTCCGGGAGGTGGTTCCGGCGTGTCCGGCACTTGGTTCCGGCACGTCTGAGACATGGTTCCGGCATGCCCGACAGGTGATCCCGGAGAGTCCGACAAGTGGTTCTGGCCTAGCAGGCAGGGGATTTTGGCTTGTCTGGTAGGTGGTTCGGCGATTCGAGCAGGTGGTTCCGGCATGCTCGGCTGGTGGTTCAGTCAGGTCCGGCAGGTCATTCCTGTCTCTCCGTGAGGTGGTTCTGGCGTGTCTGGCACGTGGTTGCGGCACATCTGAGAGTTGGTTCCGGCATGCCCAGCAGGTGATTGCAGAGAGTCCGCCAAGTGGTACTGGCGTGGCTGGCATGTGATTTGGGTGTGTCTGGCAGGTGGTTCTGGGCAGTGGATCAGGTGCTTCTGGTATACTCGGCATGTGGTTCCAGGCTTTCTGGCACATGATTCTGGCACGTCTGAGATGTTGTGCCGGCATGCCCTTCACGTGATTCCGGCTTGTCCCCCAAGTTGTTCTGGTGTAGCGGGCAGGGGATTTTGGCGTGTCCAGCAGGTGGGACCGGTGAGTCAAGCAGGTGGTTCCGGCGAGTGTTTCCTGTGGTTCCAGTCTGTCCGGGAGATGGTTCCGGCCTGTCCGGCACGTGCTTCTGGCACTTCTGAGAGGTTGTGCCGGCATGCCCGGCAAGTGATTCCGGAGTGTCCGCCAAGTGGTTCTGGCATAGCCGGCAGGTGATTTTGCCATGTCCAGCATGTGGTTCCAGCGAGTTGAGCATGTGGTTCCGGCGTGCTCGACAGTTGGTTCAGCCAGGTCTGGCAGGTGGTTCCGGTCTGTCCGGGAGGTGGTTCCGGAGTGTCCGGCACGTGGTTCGGGCACGTCTGAGAGGTGGTTCTATCATGCCCGGCAGCTGATTCCAGATAGTCCACCAAGTGGTTTTGGTGTAGCCGGCAGGTGATTTTGGCGTGTCCGGCAGGTGGGTCCTGCGAGTCGAGCAGGTGGTTCTGGCGTGCTCGGCAGGTGGTCCAGGCGTGTCCGGCAGGTGGTTCCAGTCTGTCCAGGACATGGTTCCAGCGTGTCAGGCACGTAGTTCTGTTACGTCTGAGAGGTGGTTCCTGCATGCCCGGCAGGTGATTCCAGACTGTCTGCCAGGTGGTTCTCGCATAGCCAGCTGTTGATTTTGGCCTGTCCGGCAGGTGGTTCTGGTGAGTCGAGCAGGTGGCTCTGGCATGCTCGGCAGGTGGTTCCGGCATATCTGGCAGGTGGTTCCGGTCTGTCCAGTAGGTGTTTCCTGCGTTTCCGGCACGTGCTTCCAGCACGTCTGAGAGGTGGTTCCGGCATGTGCAGCAGCTGATTCCGGAGTGGCCACCAGGTGGTTGTGGTGTACCCAGCAGGTGATTTTGGCATGTCCGGCAGGTGTTTCTGGCGAGTCGAGCAGGTGGTTCTGGCATGCCTGAAAGGTGATTCCGGTATGTCCGGTAGGTTGTTCCGGAGTGTACGGCACGTGGTTCTGGTACATCTGAGTTGGTTGTGCAGACCCTACAGGTGATTCCTGGACTGTGCGCCACATGGCTCTGGCACGTCTGAGAGGTGGTTCCAGCATGCCTGGCAGGTCATCCCGGAGAGTCCTCCAGGTGGTTCTGGTGTAGCCCGCAGGTGATTTTGGCGTGTCCGGCAGGTGGTTCCGTCGTGCTCGGCAGGTGGTTCAGGCGTGTTCGGCAGGTGGTTCCAGTCTGTCCAGGATGCGGTTCCAGCATGTCCGGCACGTGGTTCTGTTAAGTCTGAGAGGTGGTTCCTGCATGCCCTGCTGGTGATTCCGGACTGTCCACCAGGTGTTTCCCGCATAGCCAGCTGTCGATTTTGGCCTGCCCGGCAGGTGGTTCCGGCGAGTCCAGCAGGTGGCTCCAGCGTGCTCGGCAGGTGGTTCCGTCATGTCTGAGAAGTTGTTCTGGCATGCGTGGCAGGTGATTCTGTAGTGTCCGCCAGGTGGTTCTTGCATACCCGGCAGGTGATTTTGGCATGTCCGGCAGGTGTTTCTGGTGAGTCGAGCAGGTGGCTCTGGCATGCTCGGCAGGTGCTTCCTGCATGTCCGGCACGTGGTTCTGTTACATCTGAGAGGTGGTTCCGCCATGGCTGGCAGGTGATTCCGGACTGACCCCCAGGTGGTTCTGGCATAGCCAGCAGTTGATATTGGCCTGTCCGGCAGGTGGTTCCGGCGAGTGGAGCAGGTGGCTGTGGCGTGTTCGGCAGGTGGTCCAGGCGTATCTGGCAAGTGGTTCCAGTCTGTCCAGGACGTGTTTCCGGCGTGTCCAGCATGCTGTTCTGTTATGTCTGAGAGGTGGTTCCTGCATGACCGGCAGGTGATTCCAGACTGTCCACCTGGTTGTTCCTGCATAGCCAGATGTTGATTTTGGCCTCTCCAGCAGGTGGTTCCGGCGAGTGGAGCAGGTGGCTGAGGCGTGTTCAGCAGGTGGTCCAGGAATGTCCGGCAGGTGGTTCCAGCAAGTCAAGCAGGTGGCTCCGGCGTGTCCGGTTGGTGCTTCCGGCCTGTGCGGTAGGTTCTTCCGGCGTTTCTGGCACGTGGTTCTGGCACGTCTGAGAGGTGGTTCCGGCATGCCCGGCAGGTGATTTCAGAGTGTCTGCCGAGTGGTTGTGGTGTAGACGGCAGGTGATTTTGTCATGTCCAGAAGGTGGTTCTGGGGAGTGAATCAGGTGGTTCTGGCATCCTCGGCAGGTGGTTCTGGCGTGTCCAGTACATGGTTCTGACACGACTAAGAGGTGGCTCTGGCATGCCCGGCAGGTGATCCCGGAGAGTCCGCCAAGTGATTCTGGCATAGCCCGCAGGTGTTTTTGGTGTGTCCGGCAGGAGGTTGTGGCGAGTCGAGCAGGTGGTTCCGGCGTGCTCGGCAGGTAGTTCAGGCAGGTCCGGCATGTGTTTGCAGTCTGTCCATGACGTGGTTCCGGCATGCCCGGAAGGTGATTCCGGAGTGTCCGGCAAGTGGTTCTGGCGTAGCCGGCTGGTGATTTTGGCGTGTCTAGCAGGTGGCTCCCGCGAGTCGAGCAGGTTGTTCCAGGGTGCTCAGCAGGTGGTTCAGGTGGGTCCAGCAGGTGGTTCCGGGCTGTCCAGTAGGTGGTTCCGGCATGTCCGGCACTTGCTTCTGGCACGTCTGAGAGGTGGTTCCGGCATGCCCGGCAGGTGATTCCATAGCGTCCTCCACGTGGTTCTGGCCTAGCTGGCAGGTGATTTTGGCATCTCCAGCACATGGTTCCGGCGAGTCGAGCAGGAGGTTCCGGCGTGCTCGGCAGCTGCATCCGGTGTCTCTGGCATGTGGTTCTGGCACGTCTGAGAGGTGGTTCTGGCATGCCCGACAGGTGATTCTGGAGTGTCAGGCAAGTGGTTCTGGCGTGGCCGACAGGTGGTTTTGGCGTGTCCGGCAGGTGATTTTGGCCTGTCCCACTGGTGATTTTGCCGTGTCCCGCAGCTAGTTCCGGCGACTCGAGCAGGTGGTTCCAGCGTGCTCGGCAGGTGGTTCAGGTGGGTCCAGCAAGTGGTTCTGGGTGTCCCAGAGGTGGTTCCGGCATGTCCAGCACGTGGTTCTGGCACGTCTGAGAGGTGGTTCCGGCATGCCCGACATTTGATTCTGGAGTGTCCGGCAAGTGGTTCTGGCGTAGCCGGCAGGTGATTTGGTGTGTCCGGCAGGCGATTTTGGCATGTCCGGCAGGTGATTTTGACGTGTCCAGCAGGTGGGTCCTGCGTGTCGAGCAGGTGGTTCCTGCATGCTCGGCAAGTGGTTCCGGCATGTCCGGCAGGTGCTTCTGGTCTGTCCGGGAGCTGGTTCTGGCATGGCCGGCACATGGTTCTGGCATGTCTGTGAGGTGCTTCGGGCATGCCCGTCAGGTGATTCCTGGGTGTTCGCCATGTGGTTCTGGCGTCACCGGCAGGTTGTTTTGGTGTGTCCGGCAGGTCTTTCCTGCTTTTTGGGCTCGTGGCTCTGGCTTGTAAGACAGGTGCTTGTGGCATTTCTGGCCCCCGTTCTTACATACTCCTCAGCTGGTTTCAGTGTTTCTGGCACCTGTTTGCGGCATATCCAACAGGTGTTTACAATGTGTCTGGCATGTCGTTGTGCTATGATTGGAATCTGGTTCTGTCATGTCATTGTGTGCGGCTGGCATGTTGAAGAGATGGTTCTGCAGTGTCAGAATCGCTGTTCCACTGTGTCCGGCAGGTGGTTACAGGTGGTTCTGGGATGCAACTTGGGTGCTTCTGGTATGCCTGTTGGGTCGTACTGGCATGAATGTGTGGCTCTTTGACAGTGTGCGGAGGGTGTTTTTGGCATGTCTCCCAGGGTTTTCTGGCACATAAGGGGCATGATTCCTTTTTATACGTCAGGTGAGTTTGTTCTCAGCTTCCTAAAGAGGTGGAAGAAAGATGGTCTGTGGCTTGTGGCCCCTTGAGGGGTGGAGCCAATGCATTGTGCATTCCACGACTACAGCAATGGAGGGCATGGCTGAGAGCAAAGGGGTCTTTCTGACATAGCTGCTTACCAACACTCTCTCCACCAGTGCACAATGGTGGTAGGAAAAAGGTGTACATTCTATCACCTCCTAAGCAGGTGGACGCTCAATCATTTGGGACTAAGCCCAGTTGCTTCAGGGGAAGATGTAGGCATTTCATCTGAGCCGGGTTGGCAAGGTGGAATGCAGCAAAAGCGGAAGTCCTAAAGCGGTGAGTTAAGCGCTGGGAAGAAATGGCATTTGAGCTGCCTTTGTATGAGAGTTTCCTCGTATGCTGTACATCACTGTGGAAAGCGAGTTCTTTCTCAGCTTCCTAAAGAGTTGGAAGCAAGACAGTTTATGGCTTGTCTCGCATTGAAGGATGGAGGCAGTGCTTTGCGCCTGCCAGCTCTAGAGCGATGGAGGGCACAGCTGAGAGTAAAGGGTTCTTTCTGCCATTGGTGCTTTCTGACACTCTCCCAACCCTTGCACTTGGTGGTTATTTAAAAGCCTATTGTCTCTCCCCTCCTCAGCCTGTGGAACTACAGTCATCCGGGCCTCGTCCCCATTGCTCAAGAGGAAGATGTAGGCATTTCGTCTCTGCCGGGTTGGCAGGGTGGAAATGCACAGGATGCAGATGTCCCTGACCGGCGAGTGAAGTGCTGAAAAGAAATAGCCTTCTTCCTCCTTTGTATGAGATGTTCCATGGATGCTGTAAGAGCACTGTGGGAAGGGAGTTTTGTCTTAGCTTCCTAAAGAGCTGGAAGCAGGACAAGATGTGGTTTGTCTCCCATTGAGGGGTGAATCCAGAGCCAGTGCCTTCTGCCTTTCACCTCTAGAGCAATGGAGGGCACGGCTGACAGCAAAGGGGCCTTTCTGACATAGCTGCTTTCCGACACTCTCTCCAGCAGTGCACAATGGTGGTTGGAAAAAGGCATGCAGTCCATTGCCTCCTAAAAACGTGGACACCTAATCATTTGGGACTCAGCCCAGTTGCTTCAGGAGAAGGTGTAGGCATTTCGTCTGAGCCGGGTTGGCAAGGTGGAATTGCGGCAGAAGCAGAATTCCTAAAGCTGCGAGTTAAGGGCTGGGACAAAATGGAGTTTGAGCTGTCTTTGTATGAGAGGTTCCTGGTATGCTGTAACAGGACTGTGGAAAGCGAGTTGTTCGTCAGCTTCCTAAGGATCTGGAGGCAAGACAGTTTATGGCATGTCTCCCATTGAAGGATGGAGGCAGTGCTTTGTGCCTTCCACCTGCAGAGCAATGGAGGGCTGGGCTCAGAGCAAAGGGGTCTTTCTGCCATAGGTGCTTTCTGATGCCATTCATGGGTGGTGCCAGTGCATTGTGCCTCCTACCTCTAGAGGAATGGAGGGCACGGCCGAGAGTAAAGGGCCTTTCTGACGTTGGTGCTTTCTGACACTCCCCCAACCATTGCTCAAGAGCGGTTTGTTAAAAGCCTATTGTCTGCTCCTGCTAAGCATGTGGAAGCACAATCATCTGGGCATCGTCTCCATTGCTGAAAGGGAAGCTGTAGGCATTTCGTCTGAGCCAGGTTGGCAAGGTGGAAATCTGGCAGAAGCTGAAGTTCCAAATCGGCTAGCTAAGCGCTGAAAATAAATGGCATATCAGCTGCCTTTGTATGAGATCTTGCCAGGACACAGAAAGAGCACTGTTGAAAGCGATTTCTTTCTAGGATTCCTAAAGAGATGGAAGCAAGATGGTCTGTGGCTTGTCGCCCCTTGAGGGGTGGAGCCAGTGCATTGTGCCTTCCACGTCTACAGCAATAGAGGGCACGGCTGCGAGCAAAGGGGTCTTTCTGACACAGCTGCTTTCCGACGCTCTCTCCACCAGTGCACAATGGTGGTTGGACAAAGGCATACAGTCTATCGCCTCCTAAGCCCGTGGACGCTCAATCATTTGGGACTCAGCCCAATTGCTTCAGGGGAAGATGTAGTCATTTCGTCTGAGCCGGGTTGACAAGGTGGAATTGCGGCAGAAGCAGAAGTCCTAAAGTGGCGAGTTAAGCACTGGGAAGAAATGGCATTTGAGCTGCCTTTGTATGAGAGTTTCCTCGTATGCTGTAACAGCACTGTGGAAAGTGAGTTCTTTCTCAGCTTTCTAGAGAGCTGGAAGCAAGACATTTTATGGCTTGTCTCCCATTGAAGGTTGGAGACAGTGCTTTGTGCCTTCCACCTCTAGAGCAATGCAGGTCATGGCTGAGAGTAAAGTAAAGGGGTCTTTCTGCCATTGGTGCTTTCTGACACTCTCTCAACCATTGCACTTGGTGGTTAGTTAAAAGCCTATTGTCTGTCTCCTCCTCAGCATGTGGAACCACAATCATCCGGGCCTCGTCCCCATTGCTCAAGGGGAAAATGTAGGAATTTCGTCTGAGCCGGGTTGGCAAGGTGGAATTGTGGCAGAAGCAGAACTTCTAAAGTGGCGAGGTAAGGTCTGGCAAGAAAGGCCGTTTGACCTTCATTTCTATGACAGTTTCCCCTTAGGTTTTTCCTGGGAGCCGAGCAGGTGTTTCTGGCATTCTCGGCAGGAGGTTCAGGCAGGTCCCGCAGGTGGTTCCAGTATGTCCGGGAGGTGGTTCCGGCGTGTCCAGCACTTGGTTTCGGCATGTCTGTGACACGGTTCTGGAATGCCCGCCAGGTGATCCCGGAGAGTCCGACAAGTGGTTCTGGCCTAGCAGGCAGGTGATTTTGGCGTGTCCGGTAGGTGGTTCTGGCGAGTCGAGCAGGTGGTTCTGGCATGCTCAGCTGGTGGTTCAGTCGGGTCCGGCAGGTCATTCCTGTCTCTCCGTGAGGTGGTTCTGGCGTGTCTGGCACGTGGTTGCGGTACATCTGAGAGGTGGTTCCGGCATGCCCGGCAGGTGATTCCGGAGTGTGTGCCAAGTGGTTCTGGCGTAGCCCTCAGGTGATTTTGGTGTGTCCAGCAGGTGGTTCTGGGGAGTGGATCAGGTGGTTCCGGCATACTCGGCAGGTGGTACCGGCGTGTCCGGAACATGGTTCTGGCAAGTCTGAGAGGTGGTTCCGGCATGCCCGACAGGCGATTCCGGAGTGTCTGCCATGTGGTTCTGGCATACCCGGCATGTGATTTTGCTGTGTCCGGCAGGTGTTTCTTGCGAGTCGAGCAGGTGGCTCAGGCATGCCCAGCAGGTGCTTCCGGCGTCTCCGGCACGTGGTTCTGGTGTGTCTGAGAGCTGGTTCTGGCATGTCCGGCAGATGATTCCGGAGTGTCCACCAAGTGGTTATGGCCTACCCGGCAGGTGATTTTGGCATGTCAGGTAGGTGGTTCCGGTGAGTCAAGCAGGTTGTTCCGGCGTGCTCGGCAGGTGGTTCAGGCGGGACTGGCAGGTGGTTTCGGTGTGTTCAGGGTGTGGTTCCAGCATCTCAGGCACATGGTTCTGGCACATCTGAGAGGTGGTTCCAGGCAGCCCGACAGGTGTTTCGGGAGTGTCCGCCAAGTGGTTCTGGCATAGCTGGCAGGGGATGTTGGCGTGACCGGCAGGTGCTTCCAGCCAGCCCGGCAGGTGATTCCGAAGTGTTCACCAACTGGTCGTGGCGTAGCCGGCAGGTGATTTTGGCGTGTCCGGCAGGTGGTTCTGGCGAGTCGAGCAGGTGGTTCCGGCGTGCTCAGCAGGTGCTTCCGGTGTCATTGGCATGTGGCTCTGGCACCTCTGAGAGGTGGTTCAGGCATGCACGGCAGGTGATTCCGGAGTGTTCGCCAAGTGGTTCTGGCGTAGCCGGCAGGTGATTTTGCATGTCCGGCGGTGTTTCCGGCGAGTCGAGCCTGTGGTTCGGGCGTGTCCGGCAGGTGTTTCCGGTCTGTCCGGCAGGTGGTTCTGGAGTGTCCGGCACGAGGTTCTTTCACGTCTGAGTGGTTGTGTCGGCATGCCCTTCACGTGATTCCGGCTTGTCCGCCAAGTGGTTCTGGTGTAGCGGGCAGGTGATTTTGGCGTGTCCGGCAGGTGGGACCGGTGACTCAAGCAGGTGGTTCCGGCGAGTGTTTCCTGTGATTCCGGTCTGTCCGGGAGATGTTTCCGGCCTGTCTGGCACGTGCTTCTGGCACTTGTGAGAGGTTGTGCTGGCATGCCCGGCAGGTGATTCAGGAGTGTCCGCCATGTGGTTCTGGCGTAGCCGGCAGGTGATTTTGGCGTGTCCAGCAAGTGGTTCTGCGGAGTGGATCTGGAACTTCCGGCATTCTAGGCAGGTGCTTGCGCTGTCTCCGGCATGTGGTTGTGGCACCTCTGAGAGGTGGTTCCAGCATGCCCGGCAGGTGATTCCGGAGTGTCCGACAAGTGGTTGTGGCGTAGCCGGTTGGTGATTTTGGCGTGTCCGGCAGGGGGTTCTGGCGAGTCAAGCAGGTGTTCCCGGCGTGTCCGGCAGGTGGTTCCAGTCTGTCCTTGAGGTGGTTCCGGAGTGTCTGCTGAGTGGTTCTGGCATAGCCGGCAGTTGATTTTGGCGTGTCCAGCAGGTGATTATGGCGAGTGGATCAGGTGGTTCCAAAATACTTGGCAGGTGGTTCCAGCGTGTCCGGCACATGGTTCTGATACATCTGAGAGGTGGCTCCGGCATGCCCGGCTGGTGATTCCGGAGTGTCAGCCAAGTGGTTCTGGCGTAGCTGGCAGTTGATTTTGGTGAGTCCGGCAGGTGGTTCTTGCGAATCAAGCAGGTGGTTCCGGCGTGCTCAGCAGGTGTTTCAGGCGGGTCCAGCAGGTAGATCTGGTCTGTCCGGGAGGTGTTTCCGGCGTGTCTGGCACGTGGTTCCGGCACGTCTGAGAGGTGGTTCCAGCATGCCCGGCAGGTGATTCCAGAGAGTCCACCAAGTGGTTCTGGCGTAGCCGGCATGTGATTTGGGCATGTCTGGCAGCTGGTTCCAGTGAGTAGTGCAGGTGGCTCTGGCGTCCTGGGCAGGTGCTCCCAGTATCTCCGGCACATGGTGCTGGCATATCTGAGAGCTGCTTCCAGCATGCCCGGCAGGTGATTTTGGAGTGTCCACCACGTGGTTCTGGCGTAGCCGGCAGGTTATTTTGCGTGTCTGGCGGTGGTTCCAGCGAGTCGAGCTGGTGGTTCCGGCGTGTCCAGCAGGTGGTTCCGGTCTGTCGTGGAGGTGGTTCTGGCGTGTCCGGCTCGTGCTCCTGGCACGTCTGAGAGTTTCTGCCGGCATGCCTGGAATGTTATTCCGGCTTGTATGCCAAGTGGTTCTGGCGTAGCCAGCAGGTGATTTTGGTGTGTCCGGCAGGTGGGTCCGGCGAGTCAAGCAGGTGGTTATGACGAGTCTGGCAGGTGGTTCCGGTCTGTCCGGGAGGTGGTACTGGCGTGTCCGGCACGTGCTTCTGGCACGTCTGAGAGGTGGTTCCGGCATTCACGGCACGTGATTCCGGATTCTCCATCATGTGGTTCTGCCGTAGCCGGCAGGTGATTTTGGCGTGTCCAGCAGGTGGGTCCTGGGAGTCGAGCAGGTGGTTACGGCGTGATCGGCAGGTGTTTCCAGTGTGTTAAGGACATGGATCTTGCGTGTCCAGCACATGGTTCTGGTACGTCTGTGAGGTGGGTCCGGCATGCCCAGCAGGTGATTCAGGACTGTCCACCACGTGGTTCTGGCATAGCCGGCAGGTGATTTTGGTGTGTCCGGCAGGTGGTTCTGGCGAGCTCGGCAGGTGCTTCTGGCATGCTCAGCAGGTGGTTCAGGCACATCCAACAGGTGGTTCCATTGTGTCCAGTAGGTTGTTGCGGCGTGTCCGGCATGTGCTTCTGGCACATCTGAGACATGGTTCTGGCATGCCTGGCTGGTGATCCCGGAGAGTCCTCCAAGTGGTTCTGGCATAGCCCACATGTGCTTTTGGTGTGTCCGGCAGGTGGTTCTGGCGAGTCGAGCAGGTGATTCCGGCGTTTTCAGCAGGTTGTTCAAGGCAGGTCCGGTAGGTGTTTGCAGTCTGTGCATGACGTTGTTCCGGCATGCCCGGAAGGTGATTCTGGAGTGTCCACCAAGTGGTTTTGGCGTAGCCGGCACGTCATGTTGGCATGTCACTCAGGTGGTTCCGGAGTGTACAGCAGCTGGTTCCGGCGAGCTCGGCAGGTGCTTCTGGTCTCTCCGGCACGTGGTTCTGGCACATCTGAGAGGTGGTTCCGGCATGCCCGACAGGTGATTCCAGAGTGTCCGGCAAGCGGTTCTGACATAGCGGACAGGTGATTTTGGCTTGTCCAGCAGCTGGTTCCAGCGAGTTGAGCAGGTGGTTCCGGACTGCTTGGCAGGTGGTTGCGGTCTGTTTGGGTGGTGGTGCCGAAGTGTCCAGCATGTGGTTCTGGCATGTCTAAGACGTTGTTCCAGCATTTCCTGCAGGTGATTCTGGAGTGTCCGCCATGTTGTTCTGGCATAGCCGGCAGGTGATTATGGTGGGTCTGGCACGTGGTTCCACCGAGTCGTGCAGGTTATTCCGGCATGCTCGGCATGTGCTTCCGGTCTGTTCGGGAGGTGGTTCCAGCGTGTCAGGCATGTGGTTGTGACACGTTTGAGAGGTGGTTCCTGCATGCCCGCAGGTGATTCTAGAGTGTCCACCAAGTGGTTCTGGCATAGCCAGCAGGTGATTTTGGCATGTCTGGCAGGTGGTTCTGCTGATTTGAGCAGGTGGTTCCGGCGTGCTCGGCAGTTGGTTCCGGCGTGTCCGGCAGGTGGTTCTGGTCTGTCCGGGAGGTGGTTCCGGCATGTCCGGAACGTGGTTCTGGCACGTCTGAGAGGTGCTTCGGGCACGCCCATAAGGTGATGTTTGGGTGTCGGCCAAGTGGTTCTGGTGTCACCGGCAGGTTATTTTGGTGTTTCCGGCAGGTCTTTTCTGCTTTTTGGGCTCGTTGCTGTGGCTTGTAAGACAGGTGTTGATGGCATTTCTTGCCCCTGGTTCTGACATACTCTGCAGGTGGTTTCAGTGTTTCTGGCACCTGTTTGCGGAATATCCATCAGGTATTTCCAATGTGTCTGGCATGTCATTGTGCTACGTTTGGAATCTGGTTCCGTCATGTCTGTTGTGTGTGGCTGGCATGTTGAAGAGATGGTTCTGCAGTGTCAGAATCGTTGTTCCACTGTGTCCGGCAGGTGGTTAGAGGTGGTTCTGGCATGCAACGTGGGTGCTTCTGGTGTGCCTGTTGGGTCGTTCTGGCATGAATGTGTGGTTCTTTGAGAGTGTGCGGAGGGTGTTTTTGGCATGTGTCCCGGGGTTTTCTGGCATCAAGGGGCATGATTCCTTTTTACACGTCAGGTGAGTTTGTTCTCAACGTCCTAAAGAGATGGAAGAAAGATACTCTGTGGCTTGTCGCCCCTTGAGGGGTGGAGCCAATGCATTGTGCATTCTGCCTCTAGAGCAATGGAGGGCAAGACTGAGAGGAAAGGGGCCTTTCTGACATAGGTGCTTTCTGACACTCTCTCCACCAGTGCTCAACTGTGGTTGGTGAAAAGCGTATTGTCTCTCTCCTGCTAAGCACATGGTTGCACAATCATTTGGGAGTCAGCCAAGGTGCTTCAAGGGAAGATGTAGGCATTTCGTCTGAGCCGGGTTGGCAAGGTGGAAATGCGGCAGAAGCAGATGTTGTAGATTGGCGACTTAAGGGCTGAAAAGACACGGCATTCAGCTGCCTTTGTATGAGATGTTCCCAGGACGCTGTAAGAGCACTGTGGAATGCGAGTGCTTTCTCAGCTTCCTAAAGAGCTGGAAGCAGGACTGTTTATGGCTTGTCTCCAATTGAAGGATGGAGGCAGTGCTTTGTGCCTTCCACCTCTAGAGCAATGGAGGGCACGGCTGAGAGCAAAGGGCCCTTTCTGACATAGGTGCATTCTGACACTCTCTGCACCAGTGTACAATGGCGGTTTGTAAAAAGCCTATTGTCTGCTCCTGCTAAGCATGTGGAAGCACAATCATCTGGGCCTCATCCCCGTTGCTGAAGGGGAAGATGTAGGCATTTCGTCTGAGCCGGGTTGGCATTGTGGAAATCTGGCAGAAGCAGAAGTTCCAAATCGGCGAGTTAAGCACTGAAAAGAAACGGCATAGCAGCTGCCTTTGTATGAGATGTTGCCAGGACACAGAAAGAGCACTGTTGAAAGCGAGTTCTTTCTCAGCTTCCTAAAGAGATGGAAGGAAGATGGTCTGTGGCTTGTCGCCCCTTGAAGGGGGAGCCAGTGCATTGTGCATTCCACGTCTAGAGCAATGGAGGGCACGGCTGAGAGCAAAGGGGTCTTTCTGACATAGCTGCCCTCCGACACTCTCTCCACCAGTGCACAATGGTGGTTGGAAAAAGGCGTGCAGTCTATCGCCTCCTAAGCACGTGGATGCTCAATCATTTGGGAGTCAGCCCAGTTGCTTAAGGGGAAGATGTAGGCAATTCGTCTGAGCCGGGTTAGCAAGGTTTAATTGCGGCCAATGCAGAAGTCCTAAAGCTGCGAGTTAAGGCCTGGCAAGAAAGGCCGTTTGACCTGCATTTCTATGACAGTTTCCCCGGAGGCGGTTCCTGGGCGTCGAGCAGGTTTTTCCGGCATGCTCAGCAGGTGGTTCCAGTCTTTCACGGAAGTCGTGTGGGGCGTCCAGCACGTGGTTCTGGCACATCTGAGGGACGGTTCCGGCATGAACGGCAAGTTATTCTGGAGTGTTGGCCAAGTGGTTCTGGCGCAGCCAGCAGGTGATTTTGGCGTATCCAGCAGATGGCTCCAGCAAGTCGAGCAGGTGGTTCCAGCGTGCTCGTAAGGTGGTTCAGGCATATCCAGAAGGTGGTTCCAGTCAGTCCGGGAGCTGGTTCCGGAGTGTCCGGCACGTTTTTCAGGCATGTCTGAGGGGTGTTTCCGGCATGCACGGCAGGTGATTCCGGAGTGTCCGCCAAATGGTTCCCGCCTAGCTGGCAGGTGGTTAAGTCGGGTCCGGCAGGTGGTTCTGGGGAATGGATCAGGTGGTTCCGGCGTCTCCTGCACGTGGTTCTGGTACGTTTGAGAAGTGGTTCTGACACAGCCGGCAGCTGATTTTGGAATGTCTGGCAGGTGGGTCCTGCAAGTCCAGCAGGTGGTTCCGGCATGCTCGGCAGGTGGTTCAGGTGCGTCCATCATGTGGTTTCGTTCTGTCTGGTAAGTGGTTCCGGCGTGTCCGCCACGTGGCTCTGGCATGTCTGAGAGGTGGTTCCGGCAAGCCCTGCTGGTGATTGCAGAGTGTCCAACAAGTGGTTCTGGCATAGCTGGCTGGTGATTTTGGCATGTCAGGTATGTTGTTCTGGCGAGTCAAGCAGGTGGTTTCGGTGTGCTCGGCAGGTCATTCAGGTGGGTCCGACAGGTCGTTCCGGTCTCTCCAGCGTGTGGTTCCGGCGTGTCAGTCGCATGGTTCCGGCACATTTGAGAGGTGGTTCGGGCATGCCCGCCAGGTGATCCCAAAGAGACTGACAAGTGGTTCTGGCGTAGCCGGCTGGTGATCTTGGCGTGTCCATGAGGTGGCTCCAGTGAGTAGAGCAGGTTGTTCCGGCGTGCTCAGCAGGTGGTTCAGGCGGGTCCGGCAGTTGGTTCCAGTCTGTCCGGTAGTGGGTTCCGTCGTGTGCCGCACGTGGTTCTGGTACGTCTGAGAGGTCGTTCCCGCATGCCTGGCAGGTGATCCCCGAGAGTCCTCCAAGTGGTTCTGGCGTAGCCCACAGGTGTTTTAGGTGTGTCCGGCAGGTGTTTCTGGAGAGTCGAGCAGGTGGTTCCAGCGTGCTCGGTAAGTGGTTCAGGCAGGTCCGGTTGGTGTTTGCAGTCTGTCCATGACGTGGTTCCGGCATGCCCGGAAGTTGATCGTGGAGTGTCCACCAAGAGGTTTTGGCGTAGCCGGCACGTGATTGTGGCGTGTCAGGCAGGTGGTTCCGGTGTGTCCAGCAGGTTGTTCTGGCGAGCTCGGCAGCTGCTTCCGGTCTCTCCAGAACATGGTTGTGGCACGTCTGAGAGGCGGTTCCGGCATGCCCGGCAGGTGATTCCGGAGTGTCCGACATGTGGTTCTGGCACGTCTGAGAGGTGGTTCCGGCAGGCCCGGCAGGTGATTCCAGAGAGTCCTCCAAGTGGTTCTGGCCTAGCCCGCAGGTGATTTTGGCGTGTCCAGCAGGGGGTTCCAGCATGCTTGGCAGGTGGTTCAGGCAGGTCCAGTAGGTGGATCCGGTCTGTCCGGGAGGTGGTTCCGGCGTGTCCGGCACGTGGTTCCGGCACGTCTGACAGGTGGTTCTGGCATGTCCGGCAGGTGATTCCGGATTGTCCACTAAATGGTTCTGCAATAACCGGCAGGTGATTTTGGTGTGTCCCACAGGTGGTTCTGACGATTTGAGCAGGTGTTTCCGGCTAGCTCGGCAGGTGCTTCTGGCGTCTCTGGCACTTGATTTTGGAACATTTGAGAGGTGGGTCCAGCATTCCCAGCAGGTGATTCCGGAAAGTCCGGCTAGTGGTTCTGGCATAGCCAGCAGGTGATCTTTGCATGTCAGGCAGGTGGGTCCTGCTAGTCGAGAAGGTGGTTCCTGCATGCTCGGCAGGTGGTTCAGGCGTGTCCAGCAGGTGGTTCCGTTGTGTCCGGTAGGTGGTTCCGGTGTTTGCAGCACGTGCTTCCGGCACGTCTGAGAGGTGGTTCCTGCATTCCCGGCAGGTGATTCCATAGAGTCCGCCATGTGGTTCTGGCCTAGCCGGCAGGTGATTTTGGCATCTCCTGCAGGTGGTTCCGGCGACTCAAGCACGAGGTTCCGGCGTGCTCGGCAGGTGCATCCGGTGTCTCTGGCACGTGGTTCTGGCACGTCTGAGAGGTGGTCCAGCATGTCCGACTGGTGATTCCGGAGTGTGCGGCAAGTGGTACTGGCGTAGCCGGCAGGTGATTTTGGCGTGTCCGGCAGGTGATTTTGGCGTGTCCAGCAGGTGATTTTCACGTGTCTGGCAGGTGTTTCTGGCGAGCTGTTCCGGTTGTTCTGGCGTTCTCGGCAGGTGATTCCGGCGTTTCCGGCAGGTGGTTCCGGTCTGTCCGGTAGTGGGTTCCGGCGTGTGCCACACGTGGTTCTGGTACATCTGAGAGGTGGTTGCCGCATGCCCAGCAGGTGATTCCAGACTGTCCGCCACGTGGTTCTGGCACATCTGACAGGTGGTACCAGCATGCCCTGCAGGTGATCCCGGAGAGTACTCCAAGGGGTTTTGGCGTAGCCCACAGGTGTTTTTGGTGTGTCCTGCATGTGGTTCTGGCGAGTCGAGCAGGTTGTTCCGGCGTGCTCGGCAGGTGGTTCAGGCAGGTCCGGTAGGTGTTTGCAGTCTGTTCATGACGTGGTTCCGGCATGCCCGGAAGGTGATTCTGGAGTGTCCACCAAGTGGTTTTGGCATAGCCAGCACGTGATTTTGGCGTGTCAGGCAGGTGGGTCCGGCGTGTCCAGCAGGTGGTTCCGGAGAGCTCGGCAGGTGCTTCCGGTCTCTCCGGCACATGGCTGTGGCACGTCTGAGAGGTGGTTCCGGCATGCCCGGCAGGTGATTCCGGAGTGTCCGACATGTGGTTCTGGCACCTCTGAGAGGTGGTTCCATCATGCGCGGCAGGTGCTTCCGCAGTCTGAGTCATGTGGTTCTGGCACGTCAGAGAGGTGGTTCCGGCATGCCCGGCAGGTGATTACGGAGTGTCTGCCGAGTGGTTCTGGCGTAACCGGCAGGTGATTTTGGCGTGTCCAGCAGTTGGTTCACGGGAGTGGATCAGGTGGTTCCAGCATACTCGGCAGGTGGTTCCGGCGTGTCCGGCACGTGGTTGTGACACCTCTGATAGGTGGTTCCGGAATGCCCGGCAGGTGATTCCAGAGTGTCTGCCGAGTAGTTCTGGTGCAGCCGGCAGGTGATTTTGGTGTGTCTGGCAGTTGTTTCTGGCGAGCTGTTCAGGTGGTTCCGGCATTCTCAGCAGGTGATTCCGGCGTGTCTGGCAGGTGGTTCCGGTCTGTCCAGTAGTGGGTTCCGGCGTGTGCCGCACGTGGTTCTGGTCCCTCTGAGAGGTGGTTCCCGCAAGCCCAGCAGGTGATTCCGGACTGTCCGCCATGTAGTTCTGGCACATCTGAGACGTGGTACCGGCACGCCCAGCAGGTGATCCCAGAGAGTCCTCCAAGTGGTTCTGGCCTAGCTGCAGGTGATTTTGGTGTGTCTGGCAGGTGGTTCCAGCAGGTCCGGTAGGTGGTTCCGGTCTGTCCGGAAGGTGGTTCCAGCATGTCTGGCACGTGGTTCCGGCACGTCTGACAGGTGGTTCTGGCATGTCCGGCAGGTGATTCCGGATAGGCCACCAAGTGGTTCTGGCATAGCCGGCAGGTGATTTTGGTGTCCCAAAGTTGGTTCCGACGATTCCAGCAGGTGCTTCCGGCTATCTCGGCAGGTGCTTCTGGTGTCTCCGTCACTTGATTTTGGCACATTTGAGAGGTGGGTCTGGCATTCCCGGCAGGTGATTCCGGAATGTCCGGCAAGTGATTCTGGCATAGCAAGCAGGTGATTTTTGCTTGTCCAGCAGGTGGGTCCTGCGAGTCAAGCAGGTGGTTCTTGCATGCTCAGCAGGTGGTTCAAGCGTGTCCGGCAGGTGGTTCCGTTGTGTCCGGTGGTGGTTCCGGCGTGTCCGGCAGGTGGTTCTGGCACGTCTGACAGGTGGTTCCGGCATGCCCGGCACTTGATTCTGGAGTGTCTGACAAGTGGTTCTGGCGTAGCCGGCTGGTGATTTTGGCGTGTCCGACAGGTCATTCTGGCGAGTCGAGCAGGTGGTTCTGGTGTGCTTGGCAGCTGGTTCAGGCGGGTCTGGCAGGTGGTTCCAGTCTGTCTGGGAGGTGGTTCCAGTGTGTCCGGCACATGGTTCTGCCACGTCTGAGAGGTAGTTCCGGCAAGCCCGGCAGGTGATCCCGGAGATTCCTTTATGTGGTTGTGGCGTAGCCGGCAGGTGAATCTGGCGTGTCCGGCATTTGGTTCCGGCGTGCTCGGCAGGTGTTTCATGTGGGTCCATCAGGTGGTTCCTGGGTGTCCCATAGGTGGTTTCGGGGTGTCCGGCACATCGTTCGGGCACATCTGAGAGGTGGTTTAGGCATGCCTGGCAGGTGATTCTGGAGTGTCCGACAAGTGGTTCTGGTGCAGCCGGCAGGTGATTTTGGCGTGTCTGGTAGGAGGGTCCTGCGAGGCGATCAGGTGGTTCAGGTGTGTCCAGCAGGTGGTTCAAGTCTGTTCAGGATGTGGTTCCAGCATGCCCGGCAGGTGATTCCGGACGGTCCGCCACGTGGTTCTGGCACAGCCAGCAGGTGATTTTGGCGTGTCCAGCAGGGGGTACTGGAGAGTTGTGCAGGTGGCTCCAGCGTGCTCGGCAGGTGGATCCAGCGTTTCTGGAAGGTGGTTCTGGTCTGTCCGGTAGGTGGTTCCAGCATGTCCAGCACGTGGTTCTGGCACATCTGAGAGGTGGTTCCGGCATCCCCAGCAGGAGATTAGGGAGTCCCGACAAGTGGTTCAGGCATAGCCGGCAAGTGATTTTGGCATGTCCGGCAGGTGGTTCTGGCGAGTCAACCAGGTGGCTCCAGCGTGCTCGGCAGGTGGTTCCGGTGTGTCTGGCAGGTGGTTCCAGTCTGTCCTGTAGGTGGTTCCACCGTGTCCAGCACGTGGTTCTGGTACGTCTGAGAGGTGGTTCCTGCATGCCCGGCAGGTGATTCCAGACTGTCCGCCACGTGGTTCTGGCACGTCTGAGAGCCCGTTCCGGCATGCCTGGCAGGAGATCCCGGAGAGTCCTCCAAGTGGTTCTGTCATAGACCGCAGGTGATTTTGGTGTGTCTGGCAGGTGGGTCCTGGGAGTCGAGCAGATGATTCCGGCGTGCTTGGCAGCTGCTTCCAGTGACTCCAGCACGTGTTTCTGGAACGTCTGAGAGGTGGTTCCGGCATGCCCGGCATGTGATTCCGGAGTGTATGGCAAGTGGTTCTGGCATAGCCGGCAGGTGATTTTGGCATGTCTAGCAGGTGGTTCCAGCGAGTAGAGAAGGTGGTTCCAGTGAGCTCGGCAGGTGCTTCCAGAGTCTCCGGCACGTGGTTGTGGCACGTCTGAGATGTGGTTCCGGGATGCTAGGCAGGTGATTCTGGAGTGTCCGACAAGTGGTTCTGGCATAGGCGGCTGGTGATTTTGGCGTGTCCAGCAGGCAGCTCCAGCGAGTAGAGCAGGTTGTTCCGGCATGCTCAGCAGGTGGTTCAGGTGGGTCCGGAAGGTGGTTCCAGTCTGTCCCGTAGGTGGTTCTGGCATGTCCAGCACATGCTTCTGGCACGTCTGAGAGGTGGTTCCGGCATGCCCGGCGGGTGATTCCCTAGAGTCCGCCACGTGGTTCTGGCCTAGCCTGCAGGTGATTTTGGCGTCTCCGTCAGCTGGTTCCGGCGAGTCGAGCAGGAAGTTCCGGCATGCTCGGGAGGTGCATCCGGTGTCTCTGGCACGTGGTTCTGGCACGTCTGAGAGGTGGTTCCAGCATGCCTGGCAGGTGATTCCAGAGTGTCCGCCAAGTGGTTGTGGCATAGCTGGCAGGTGATTTTGCCATGTCTGGCATGTGGTTCCGGAGACTCGAGCAGGTGGTTCCAGCTTCCTCGGCAGGTGGTTCAGGTGGGTCCAGCAGGTGGTTCAGGTCTGTCCTGGAGGTGGTTCCGGCATGCCCGGCAGGTGATTCCGGAGTGTCTGCCGAGTGGTTCTGGCATAGCCAGCAGGTGATTTTGGCATGTCCAGCAGGTGGTTCTGGGGAGTGGATCAGGTGGTTCTGGCATACCCGGCAGGTGGTTCCGGCGTGTCCGGCACATGGTTCTGGCACGTCTGAGAGGTGGCTCCGGCATGCCCGGCAGGTGATCCCAGAGAGTCCTCCAAGTGGTTCTGGTGTAGCCCACAGTTGTTTTGGCTGTGTCCGGCAGATGGTTTTGGTGTGTACGGGAGGTGATTTTGACGTGTCCGTCAGGTGTTTCTGGCGAGCTGTTCAGGTGGTTCCGGCGCTCTCGGCAGGTCATTCCAGTGTGTCCGGCAGGTGGTTCCGGTCTGTCCGGTAGTGGGTTCCGGCGTGTGCCGCATGTGGTTCTGGTATGTCTGAGAGGTGGTTCCCGCAAGCCCAGCAGGTGATTCCGGACTGTCCGCCACGTGGTTCTGGCACATCTGAGATGTGGTACCGGCATGCCCAGCAGGTGATCCCAGAGAGTCCTCCAAGTGGTTCTGGCCTAGCCCGCAGGTGATTCTGCCGTGTCCGGAAGGTGGTTCGGCATGCTCGGCACGTGGTTCAGGCAGGACCGGTAGGTGGTTCCGATCTGTCTGGGAGGTAGTTCCGGTGTGTCCGGCATGTGGTTCCGGCACGTCTGACAGGTGGTTCTGGCATGTCCGGCAGGTGATTCCAGATTGTCCACCAAGTGGTTCTGGCATAGCCGGCAGGTGATTTTGGCGTGTCCCACAGGTGGTTCCGACGATTCAAGCAGGTGCTTCCGGCTAGCTCGGCATGTGCTTCTGGTGTCTCCGGCACTTGATTTTGGCACATTTGAGAGGTGGGTCCGGCATTCCCGGCAGGTGATTCTGGAAAGTCCGGCAAGTGGTTCTGGCATAGTCAGCAGGTGATTTTTGCGTGTCGGGCAGGTGGGTCCTGCGAGTAGAGCAGGTGGTTCCTGCATGCTCGGCAGGTGGTTCAGGCGTGTCTGGCAGGTGGTTCCATTGTGTCCGGTAGGTGGTTCCAGCGTGTCCGCCACATGGTTTTGGCATATCTGAGAGGTGGTTCCGGCCTGCCCTGCAGGTGATTCCGGAGTGTCCGACAGGTGGTTCCGGTCTGCCCATGTGGTGGTTCCCGCGTGTCCGGCACATGCTTCTGGCACGTCTGAGATGTTCTGCCATCATGCCCGAAACGTTATTCCGCTTTTTACGCAAAGTGGTTCTGACGTAGCCGGCAGGTGCTTCCGGTGAGTCTGGCAGGTGGTTCCGGTCTGTCCGGTAGGTGGTTCCAGCGTGTACGGCAAGTGGTTGTGGCACCACTGACAGGTGGTTCCGGCATGCCCGGCAGGTGATTCCGGAGTGTCCGACAAGTGGTTCTGGCGTAGCCGACAGGTGATTTTGCATGTCTGGTGGTGGTTCCGGCGAATCGAGCTGGTGGTTCCGGCGTGTCCGGCAGGTTGTTGCAGTCTGTTCTGGAGGTGGTTCCGGAGTGTCTGCCGAGTGGTTCTGGCATACCCGGCAGGTGATTTTGGCGTGTCCAGCAGGTGGTTCTGGGGAGTGGATCAGGTGGTTCCGGCATACTCAGCAGGTGCTTCCGGCGTGTCCGGCACATGGTTCTGGCACGTCTGAGAGGTGGTTCAGTCATGCCCGGCAGGTGATCACGGAGAGTCCTCCAAGTGATTCTGGCGTACCCCGCAGGTGTTTCTGGTGTGTCCGGCAGGTGGCTCTGGTGAGTCGAGCAGGCGGTTCCAGCGTGCTTGGCAGGTGGTTCAGGCAGGTCCAGCAGGTGTTTGCAGTCTGTCCATGACGTGGTTCCGGCATGCCCGCAAGGTGATTCTGGAGTGTCCACCTAGTGGTTTTGGCGTAGCTGGCATATGATTTTGGCCTGTCAGACAGGTGGTTCCAGCATGTCCAGCAGGTGGTTCCGGCGAGCTCGGAAGGTGCTTCCGGTCTTTCCGGCACGTGGTTGTGGCACATCTGAGAGATGGTTCCGGCATGCCTGGCAGGTGATTCCGGAGTCTCCGGCATGTGGCTCTGGCACCTCTGAGAGGTGGTTCCGGCATGCACGGCAGGTGGTCCGGAGTGTTCACCAAGTGGTTCTGGCATAGCCGGCAGGTGATTTTGGAGTGTCCACCAAGTGGTTCTGGCGTAGCCGGCAGGTTATTTTGCGTGTCCAGTGGTGGTTCCAGCAACTCGAGCTGGTGGTTCTGGCGTATAAGCAGGTGGTTCCGGTCTGTCATGGAGGTGGTTCTGGCATGTCCGGCACGTGCCCCTGGCACGTCTGAGAGTTTCTGCTAGCAGTCCCGGAATGTTATTCCGGCTTGTATGCCAAGTGGTTCTGGCATAGCCAGCAGATGATTTTGGTGTGTCCGGCAGGTGGGTCCGGCGAGTCAAGCAGGTGGTTATGATGAGTCTGGCAGGTGGTTCCGGTCTGTCCGGGAGGTGGTACTGGCGTGTCCGGCACGTGCTTCTGGCACGTCTGAGAGGTGGTTCCGGCATTCACGGCATGTGATTCCGGATTCTCCATCAAGTGGTTCTGCCATAGCCGGCAGGTGATTTTGGCGTGTCCAGCAGGTGGGTCCTGGGAGTCGAGCAGGTGGTTACGGTGTGATCGGCAGGTGTTTCCAGTGTGTTAAGGACATGGATCTTGCGTGTCCAGCACATGGTTCTGGTACGTCTGAGAGGTGGGTCCGGCATGCCCAGCAGGTGATTCAGGACTGTCCACCACTTGGTTCTGGCATAGCCGGCAGGTGATTTTGGTGTGTCCGGCAGGTGGTTCTGGCGAGCTCGGCAGGTGCTTCTGGCATGCTCGGCAGGTGGTTCAGGCACATCCAACAGGTGGTTCCATTCTGTCCAGTAGGTTGCTGCGGCGTGTCCGGCACGTGCTTCTGGCACGTCTGAGACATGGTTCCGGCATGCCTGGCAGGTTATCCTGGAGAGTCCTCCAAGTGGTTCTGGCGTAGCCCTCATGTGCTTTTGGTGTGTCCGGCAGGTGGTTCTGGCGAGTCGAGCAGGTGGTTCCGGCGTTTTCGGCAGGTTGTTCAAGGCAGGTCCGGTAGGTGTTTGCAGTCTGTGCATGACGTTGTTCCGGCATGCCCGGAAGGTGATTCTGGAGTGTCCACCAAGTGGTTTTGGCGTAGCCGGCACGTCATGTTGGCGTGTCACTCGGGTGGTTCCGGAGTGTACAGCAGCTGGTTCCGGCGAGCTCGGCAGGTGCTTCTGGTCTCTCCGGCACATGGTTCTGGCACATCTGAGAGGTGGTTCCGGCATGCCCGACAGGTGATTCCAGAGTGTCCAGCAAGCGGTTCTGACATAGCCGACAGGTGATTTTGGCTTGTCCAGCAGCTGGTTCCAGCAAGTCGAGCAGGTGGTTCCAGACTGCTTGGCAGGTGGTTGCGGTCTGTTTGGGAGGTGGTGCCGAAGTGTCCGGCATGTGGTTCTGGCATGTCTAAGACGTTGTTCCAGCATTTCCTGCAGGTGATTCCGGAGTGTCCGCCATGTTGTTCTGGCATAGCCGGGAGGTGATTATGGTGGGTCTGGCATGTGGTTCCACCGAGTCGAGCAGGTTATTCCGGAATGCTCGGCATGTGCTTCCGGACTGTTCGGGAGGTGGTTCAAGCGTGTCAGGCATGTGGTTGTGGCAAGTTTGAGACGTGGTTCCTGCATGCCCACAGGAGATTCCAGAGTGTCCACCAAGTGGTTCTGGTGGAGCCGGCAGGTGATTTTGGCGTGTCCAGCAGGTGGGTCCTGCGTGTCGAGCAGGTGGTTCCTGCATGCTTGGCAAGTGGTCCCGGTGTGTCTGGCAGGTGCTTCTGGTCTGTCAGGTAGCTGGTTGGGGCATGGCCGGCACGTGGTTCTGGCACGTCTGTGAGGTGCTTCGGGTGTGCCCGGCAGGTGATTCCTGGGTGTCCGCCAAGTGGTTCTGGCGTCACTGGCAGGTTATTTTGGTGTGTCCGGCAGGTCTTTCCTGATTTTTGGGCTCGTGGCTGTGGCTTGTAAGACAGACGCTTGTGGCATTTCTGGCCCCCGTTCTTTCATATTACTCAGCTGGTTTCAGTGTTTCTGGCACCTGTTTGTGGCATATCCAACAGGTGTTTACAATGTGTCTGGCATGTCGTTGTGCTATGTTTGGAATCTGGTTCCGTCATGTCATTGTGTGGGGCTGGCATGTTGAAGAGATGGTTCTGCAGTGTCAGAATCGCTGTTCCACTGTGTCCGGCAGGTGGTTACAGGTGGTTCTGGCATGCAACGTGGGTGCTTCTGGTATGCCTGTTGGGTCATACTGGCATGAATGTGTGGCCCTTTGAGAGTGTGCGGAAGGTGTTTTTGGCATGTCTCCCGGGGTTTTCTGGCACATAAGGGGCATGATTCCTTTTTATACGTCAGGTGAGTTTGTTCTCAGCTTCCTAAAGAGATGGAAAGTAGATGGTCTGTGGCTTGTGGCCCCTTGAGGGGTGGAGCCAATGCATTGTGCATTCCAATCTAGAGCAATGGAGGGCATGGCTGAGAGCAAAAGGGTCTTTCTGACATAGCTGCATTCTGACACTCTCTCCACCAGTGCACAATGGTGTTTGGAAAAAGGCTTACAGTCTATCGCCTCCTGAGCAGGTGGATTCTAAATCATTTGGGACTCAGCCCAAGTGCTTCAGGGGAAGATGTAGGCATTTCGTCTGAGCAAGGTTGGGAAGGTAGAACCGTGGCAGAAGCAGAAGTCCTAAAGTGGCGAGTTAAGCGCTGGGAAGAAATGGCGTTTGAGATGTCTTTGTATCAGAGGTTCCTGGTTTGCTGTAACAGGACTGTGGAAAGCGAGTTGTTCATGAGCTTCCCAAAGAGCTGGAGGCAAGACAGTTTATGGCTTGTCTCCCATTGAAGGATGGAGGCAGTGCTTTGTGCCTTCCACCAGCAGAGCAATAGAGGGCACGGCTGAGAGTAAAGTAAAGGGGTCTTTCTGCCATTGGTGCTTTCTGACACTCTCCCAACCATTGCACTTGGTGGTTATTTAAAAGCCTATTGTCTCTCTCCTCCTCAGCATGTGGAACCTCAATCATCCAGGCCTCGTCCCTACTGCTCAAGGGGAAGATGTAGGCATTTCGTCTGAGCCGGGTTGGCAAGGTGGAAATGTGCAGGATGCAGATGTTCCAGACCGGCGAGTGAAGTGCTGGAAAGAAACGGCGTTCAGCCTCCTTTGTATGAGGTGTTCCCAGGACGCTGTAAGAGCACTGTGGAAAGGGAGTTTTTTCTCAGCTTCCTAAAGAGCTGGAAGCAGGACAACATGTGGTTTGTCTCCCATTGAGGGGTGGAAACAGAGCCAGTGCCTTGTGCCTTCCACCTCCAGAGCAATGGAGAGCACAGCTGAGTGCAAATGGGCCTTTCTGACATAGCTGCTTTCCGACACTCTCTCCAGCAGTGCAAAATGGTGGTCGAGAAAGGCGTGCATTCTATCGCCTCCTAAGCACGTGGTCGCTCAATCATATGGGACTCAGCCCAGTTGCTTCAGCAGAAGATGTAGGCATTTCGTCTGAGCTGGGTTGGCAAGGTGGTGCTTGGTTGCTGCAGAAACAGAAGTTCTAAATCGGCGAGTTAAGCGCTGAAAAGAAACGGCATATCAGCTGCCTTTGTATGAGATGTTGCCAGGACACAGAAAGAGCACTGTTGAAAGCGAGTTCTTTCTCAGCCTCCTAAAGAGATGGAAGGAAGATGGTCTGTGGCTTGTCACCCTTGAGGGGTGGAGCCAGTGCATTGTGCATTCCACGTCTAGAGCAATGGAGCGCAGAGCTGAGAGCAAAGGGGTCTTTCTGACATAGCTGCTTTCCAACACTCTCTCCACCAGTGCACAATGGTGGTTGGAAAAAGGCGTGCAGTCTATCACCTCCTAAGCACGTGGACGCTCAATCATTTGGGACACAGCCCAGTTGCTTCAGGGGAAGATGTAGGCATTTCGTCTCGCCGGGTTGGCAAGGTGGAATTGCGGCAGAAGTACAATTCCTAAAGCGGCGAGTTGTCCACTGGGAAGAAATGGCGTTTGAGCTGCCTTTGTATGAGTGTTTCCTCGTATGCTGTAACAGGACTGTGGAAAGCGAGTTCTTGCTCAGCTTCCTAAAGTGCTGGAGGCAAGACAGTTTATGGCTTGTTTCCCATTGAAGGATTGAGGCAGTCCTTTGTGCCTTCCTGCTCTAGAGCAATGGAGGGCACTGCTGAGAATAAAGGGGTCTTTCTGCCATTGGTGCTTTCTGACACTCTCCCAACCATTGCACTTGGTGGTTAGTTCAAAGCCTATTGTCTCTCTCCTCCTCAGCATGTGGAACCACAATCATCCGGGCCTCGTCCCCCTTGCTCAAGGGGAAGATGTAGGCATTTCGTCTGAGCCAGGTTGGCAAGGTGGAATTGTGGCAGAAGCAGAAGTTCTAAAGTGGCGAGGTAAGGTCTGGCAAGAAAGGCCGTTTGACCTTCATTTCTATGACAGTTTCCCCGTAGGTTTTTCCCGGGAGCCGAGCAGGTGTTTCTGGCATTCTTGGCAGGAGGTTCGGGCATGTACGGCAGGTGGTTCCAGTCTGTCCAGGATGTGGTTCCGGCATGTCTGGCACGTGGTTCTGGTACGTCTCAGAGGTGGTTCCGGCATGCCCGGCCGGTGATCCTCGAGAGTCCACCAAGTGATTCTGGCGTAACCGGCAGGTGATTTTTGCGTGTCTGGCAGGTTGTTCTGGCGAGTCGAGCAGGTGGTTCCGGCGTGCTCGGCAGGTGCTTCCGATGTCATTGGCACGTGGTTCTGGCACGTCTGAGAGGTGGTTCCGGCATGCCCAGCGGGTGATCCTGGAGAGTCCTCCAAGTGGTTCTGGCGGACCCCGCAGGTGTTTCTGGTGTGTCCGGCAGGTGGCTGTGGTGAGTCGAGCAGGTGGTTCCAGCATGCTCGGCAGGTGGTTCAGTCAGGTCCAGCAGGTGTTTGCAGTCTGTCCAGGACGTGGTTCCGGCATGCTCGCAACGTGATTCTGGAGTGTCCACCAAGTGGTTTTGGCGTAGCCAGCATATGATTTTGGCCTGTCAGGCAGGTGGTTACAGCATGGCCAGCAGGTGGTTCCAGCGAGCTAGGCAGTTGCTTCCGGTCTCTCCGGCACCTGGTTGTGGCACGTCTGAGAGATGGTTCCGGCATGCCCGGCAGGAGATTCCGGAGTCTCTGGCATGTGGTTCTGGCACCTCTTTGAGGTGGTTCCGGCATGCCCGGCAGGTGATTCTGGAGTGTCTGCCGAGTGGTTCTGGCGTAGCCAGCAGGTGATTTTGGCGTGTCCAGCAGGTGGTTCTGGGGAGTGGATCAGGTGGTTCCGGCATACTCGGCAGGTGGTACCGGCGTGTCCGGGACATGGTTCTGGCAAGTCTGAGAGGTGGTTCCGGCATGCCCGACAGGTGATTCCGGAGTGTCCGCCAAGTGGTTCTGGCATAGCCGGCAGGTGATTTTGGCGTGTCCAGCAGGTGGTTCTGGGGAGTGGATCAGCTGGTTCCGGCATACTCGGCAGGTGGTTCCAGCGTGTCCGGCACTTGGTTCTGGCACGTCTGAGAGGTGATTCCGGCATGCCCGGCAGGTGATTCCGAAGTGTCCGCCAAGTGGTTCTGGCTTAGCAGGCAGGTGATTTTGGCGTGTCCGGCAGGTGTTTCTTGTGAGTCGAGCGGGTGGCTCAGGCATGCTCAGCAGGTGCTTCCGGCATCTCTGGCACATGGTTCTGGTGTGTCTGAGAGCTGGTTCTGGCATGTCCGGCAGATGATTCGGGAGTGTCCAACAAGTGGTTCTGGCGTAGCTGGCAGGTGATGTTGGCGTGACCGGCAGGTGTTTCCAGCAAGCGTGGCAGGTGATTCCGAAGTGTTCACCAACTGGTTGTGGCGTAGCTGGCAGGTGATTTTGGCGTTTCCAACAGGTAATTTGGGGAGTGGATCAGGTGGTTCCGGCATACACGGCAGGTGGTTCCAGCGTGTCCGGCACAGGGTCTGGCACGTCTGAGAGGTGGTTACGGCATGCCCGGCAGGTGACCCTGGAGAGTCCTCCAAGTGGTTCTGGCGTACCCTCAGGTGTTTCTGGTGTGTCCGGCAGGTGGCTCTGGTGAGTCGAGCAGGTGGTTCGGGTCAGGTAGGTGGTTCCGGCGAGTCGAGCAGGTGGTTCCGGCGTGCTCGGCAGGTGTTTCAGGCGGGTCTGGCAGGTGGTTCTGGCATATCTGAGAGGTGGTTCCGGCATGCCCGGCATGTGATTCCGGAGTGTTCGCCAAATGGTTCTGGCATAGCTGGCAGGTGATTTTCCATGTCCGGCTGTGGTCTTGGCGAGTCGAGCCTGTGTTTCCGGCGTGTCCGGCAGGTGGTTCCGGCCTGTCCCGCAGGTTGTTCTGGTGTGTCCGGCACGAGGTTCTGGCACGTCTGAGAGGTTGTGTCGGCATGCCCTTCACGTGATTCCAGCTTGTCCGCCAAGTGGTTCTGGCGTAGCCGGCAGGTGATATTGGCGTTTCCGGCAGGTGGTTATGGGGAGTCAAGCAGGTGGTCCCGGCGTGTCCGGCAGGTGGTTACGGGCTGTCCTGGAGGTGGTTCTGGAGTATCTGCAGCATGGTTCAGGCGTTGCCGGCAGGTGATTTTGGCGTGTCCAGCAGGTGGTTCTGGGGAGTTGATCAGGTGATTCCGGCATACTCTACAGGTGATACCGCCGTGTCCGGAACATGGTTCTGGCAAGTCTGAGAGGTGGTTCCGCCTGCCCGACAGATGAGTCCAGAGGGTGCACCAAGTGGTTCTGGCATAGCCGGCAGGTGATTTTGGCGTCTCCGGGAGGTGATTATGGCGAGTCGAGCAGGTGGTTCCGGCGTGCTCGGCAGGTGCTTCCGGCGTCTCCGGCACGTGTTTCTGGCACATCTGACAGGTGGTTCCGGCATGCCCGAAAGGTGATTCCGGTCTGTCTGGTAGGTGGATCCGTCGTGCACTGTACGTGGTTCTGGTACGTCTCAGAGGGGGTTGCGCATGCCCAACAGGTGATTCCGGACTGTCCGCCAGGTGGATCCCGCATAGCCAGATGTTGATTTTGGCCTCTCCGGCAGCTTGTTCCGGCATGTCTGGCAGGTGGTTCCGGCATGTCCGGCAGATGATACCAGAGTGTCTGCCAAGTGGTTCTGGCATACCCGGCAGGTGATTTTGGCGTGTCAGGTAGGTGGTTCCGGTGTGCTCGGCAGGTGGCTCAGGCGGGTCTGGCAGGTGGTTTCCGTCTGTTTGGGTTGTGGTTCCGGCATCTCATGCACATGGTTCTGGCACGTCTGAGATGTGGTTCCGGCCGGCCCGACAGGTGTTTCCGCAGTGTCCGCCAAGTGGTTCTGGCGTAGTTGGCAGGTGATTTTGGCATGACCGGCAGGTGGTTCCAGCAAGCCCGGCAGGTGATTGTGAAGTGTTCATCAACTGGTTGTGGCGTAGCCGGCAGGTGATTTTTGCATGTCCGGCAGGTGGCTCTGGCGAGTCGAGCAGGTGGTTCTGGCGTGCTCGGCAGGTGCTTCCGGTGTCATTGGCACGTGGTTGTGGCATGTCTGTGAGGTGGTTCCGGCATGCCCGGCAGGTGATTCCGAAGTGTCCGCCAAGTGGTTCTGGCTTAGCAGGCAGGTGATTTTGGCGTGTCCGGCAGGTGTTTCTTGTGAGTCGAGCGGGTGGCTCAGGCATGCTCAGCAGGTGCTTCCGACATCTCTGGCACGTGGTTCTGGTGTGTCTGAGAGCTGGTTCTGGCATGTCCGGCAGATGATTTGGGAGTGTCCAACAAGTGGTTCTGGCGTAGCTGGCAGGTGATGTTGGTGTGACCGGCAGGTGGTTCCAGCAAGCCCCGCAGGTGATTCCGAAGTGTCCACCAACTTGTTGTGGCACAGCCGGCAGGTGCTTTTGGCATGTCCGGCAGGTGGTTCTGGCGAGTTGAGCAGGTGCTTCCGGTGTCATTGGCATGTGGTTCTGGCATATCTGAGAGGTGGTTCCGGCATGCCCAGCAGGTGATTCCGGAGTGTTTGCCAAGTGGTTCTGGCGTAGCTGGCAGGTGATTTTGCATGTCCGGCGGTGGTTGCGGCGGGTCAAGACGGTTTTTCCGTCGTGTCCGGCAGGTGGTTCCGGTCTGTCCGGCAGGTGGTTCTGGGGTGTTCGGGACGAGGTTCTGGCACGTCTGAGAGGTTGTGCAGGCATGCCCTTCACGTGATTCCGGCTTGTCCCCCAAGTGGTTCTGGCGTAGCTGGCAGGTGGTTTTCCATGTCCGGCTGTGGTTCCGGCGTGTCGAGCTGGTGGTTCCTTCGTGTCCAGCACGTGGTTCTGGTACGTCTGAGATGCGGTTCTGGCATGGCTGGCAGGTGATTTCGGAGTGTCTGCCATGTTGTTCTGGCATAGCCAGCAGGTGATTATGGCATGTCCGACACATGGTTCCAGCGAGTCTGGCAGGTTATTCCTTTGTGATTGGCATGTGCTTCTGGTATTTTCGGGACTTGGTTCCTGCGTGTCAGGAATGCGGTTGTGGCAAGTTTGAGAGGTGGTTCCTGCATGCCCACAGGAGATTCCAGAGTGTCCATCAAGTGGTTCTGATGGAGCCGGCAGGTGATTTTGGCGTGTCCAGCAGGTGGGTCCTGCGTGTCGAGCAGGTGGTTCCTGCATGCTCGGCAAGTGGTTCCGGCGTGTCTGGCAGGTGCTTCTGGTCTGTCAGGTAGCTGGTTCTGGCATGGCCGGCACGTGGTTCTGGCACGTCTGTGAGGTGCTTCGGGCGTGGCCGGCAGGTGATTCCTGGGTGTCCGCCAAGTGGTTCTGGCGTCACTGGCAGGTTATTTTGGTGTGTCCGGCAGGTCTTTCCTGATTTTTGGGCTCGTGGCTGTGGCTTGTAAGACAGATGCTTGTGGCATTTCTGGCCCCCGTTCTTTCATACTCCTCAGCTGGTTTCAGTGTTTCTGGCACCTGTTTGTGGCATATCCAACAGGTGTTTACAATGTGTCTGGCATGTCGTTGTGCTATGTTTGGAATCTGGTTCCGTCATGTCATTGTGTGGGGCTGGCATGTTGAAGAGATGGTTCTGCAGTGTCAGAATCGCTGTTCCACTGTGTCCGGCAGGTGGTTACAGGTGGTTCTGGCATGCAACGTGGGTGCTTCTGGTATGCCTGTTGGGTCATAGTGGCATGAATGTGTGGCCCTTTGAGAGTGTGTGGAGGGTGTTTTTGGCATGTCTCCCAGGGTTTTCTGGCACATAAGGGGCATGATTCCTTTTTATACGTCAGGTGAGTTTGTTCTCAGGTTCCTAAAGAGATGGAAGGAAGATGGTCTGTGGCTTGTGGCCCCTTGAGGGGTGGAGCCAATGCATTGTGCATTCCAATCTAGAGCAATGGAGGGCATGGCTGAGAGCAAAAGGGTCTTTCTGACATAGCTGCATTCTGACACTCTCTCCACCGGTGCACAATGGTGGTTGGAAAAAGGCTTACAGTCTATCGCCTCCTGAGCAGGCGGATGCTAAATCATTTGGGACTCAGCCCAGTTGCTTCAGGGGAAGATGTAGGCATTTCATCTGAGCAAGGTTGGCAATGTAGAACTGCGGCAGAAGCAGAAGTCCTAAAGTGGCAACCTAAGCACTGGGAAGAAATGGCGTTGGATTTGCCTTTGTATGGGAGTTTCCTTGTATGCTTTAACAGCACTGTGGAAAGCGAGTTCTTTCTCAGCTTCCAAAAGAGCTGGAGGCAAGACAGTCTATGGCTTGTCTCCCATTGAAGGAAAGAGGGAGTGCTTTGTGCCTTCCACCTGCAGAGCAATGGAGGGCATGGCTGAGAGCCAAGGGGGCTTTCTGCCATTGGTGCTTTCTGATACTCTTCAGTGGTGGTGCCAGTGCCTGGTGCCTCCTACCTCTAGAGGAGTGGAGGGCAAGACCAAGAGTAAAGGGACTTTCTGAAATTGGTGGTTTCTGACACTGCCCCAACCAGTGATCAAGGTCGGTTGGTAAAAAGGCTATTGTCTGTCTCCTCCCCAGCATGTGGAACCACAATCATCCAGGCCTCGTCCCCATTGCTCAAGGGGCAGATGTAGGCATTTCGTCTGAGCCGGGTGGGCAAGGTGCAAATCTGGCAGAAGCAGAAGTTCCAAATCGGCGAGTTAAGTGCAGAAAACAAGCAGCATATCAGCTGCATTTGTATGAGATGTTGCCCGGACACAGAAAGAGCACTGTAGAGAGCGAGCTCTTTCTCAGCTTCCTAAAGAGATGGAAGGAAGATGGTCTGTGTCTTGTCACCCCTTGGGGGTGGAGCAAGTGCATTGAGCATTCCACGGCTACAGCAATGCAGGGCACGGCTGAGGGCAAAGGGGTCTTTCTGACATAGCTGCTTTCCGACACTCTCTCCACCAGTGCACAATGGTGGTAGGAAAAAGGTGTACACTCTATGACCTCCTAAGCAGGTGGACGCTCAATCATTTGGGACTCAGCCAAGTTGCTTCAGGGGAATATGTAGGCATTTCGTCTGAGCCAGGCTGGCAAGGTGGAACAGCAGCAAAAGCAGAAGTCCTAAAGCGGCGAGCTAAGCGCTGGGGAGAAATGGCGTTTGAGCTGCCTTTGTATGAGAGTTTCCTCGTATGCTGTACAGCACTGTTGAAAGCGAGTTCTTTCTCAGCTTCCTAAAGAGCTGGAAGCAAGACAGTTTATGGCTTGTCTCCCATTGAAGGATGGAGGCAGTGATTTGTGCCTTCACCTGCAGAGCAATGGAGGGCATAGCTGAGAGTAAAGTAAAGGGGTCTTTATGCCATTGGTGCTTTCTGACACTCTCCCAACCATTGCACTTAGTGGTTAGTTAAAAGCCTATTGTCTCTCTCCTCCTCAGCATGTGGAACCACAATCATCCGGGCCTCATCCCCATTGCTCAAGGGGAAGATGTAGGCATTTCTTCTGAGCCGGGTTGACAAGGTGGTAATGTGCAGGATGCAGATGTTCCAGACCGGAGAGTGAAGTGCTGGAAAGAAACGGCGTTCCGCCTCCTTTGTATGAGATCTTCGCATGACACAGAAAAAAATCATTGTGGAAAGGAAGATTTTTCTCAGCTTACTAAAGTGCTGGAAGCAGGACAAGATGTGGTTTGTCTCCCATTGAGGGGTGAATCCAGAGCCAGTGCCTTGTGCCTTTCACCGCTAGAGCAATGGAGGGCACGGCTGACAGCAAAGGGGCCTTTCTGACATAGCTGCTTTCTGACACTCTCTCCAGCAGTGCACAATGGTGCTTGGAAAAAGGCGTGCAGTCCATTGCCTCCTAAAAACGTGGACTCTCAATCATTTGGGACTCAGCCCAGTTGCTTCAGGGTAAGGTGTAGGCATTTCATCTGAGCTGGGTTGGAAAGGTGGAATTGTGGCAGAAGCAGAAGTCCTAAAGCCGCGAGTTAAGGGCTGGGACAAAATGGCGTTTGAGCTGTCTTGTATCAGAGGTTCCTGGTATGCTGTAACAGGACTGTGGAAAGCGAGTTGTTCGTGAGCTTCCCAAAGAGCTGGAGGCAAGACAGGTTATGGCTTGTCTCCCATTGAAGGATGGAGGCAGTGCTTTGTGCCTTCCACCTGCAGAGCAATACAGGGCACGGCTGAGAGTAAAGTAAAGGGGTCTTTCTGCCATTGGTGCTTTCTGACACTCTCCCAACCATTGCACTTGGTGGTTAGTTAAAAGCCTATTGTCGCTCTCCTCCTCAGCATGTGGAACCACAATCATCCAGGCCTCGTCCCTACTGCTCAAGGGGAAGATGTAGGCATTTCGTCTGAGCCGGGTTGGCAAGGTGGAAATGTGCAGGATGCAGATGTTCCAGACCGGCGAGTGAAGTGCTGGAAAGAAACGGCGTTCAGCCTCCTTTGTATGAGATGTTCCCAGGATGCTGTAAGAGCACTGTGGAAAGGGAGTTTTTTCTCAGCTTCCTAAAGAGCTGGAAGCAGGACAAGATGTGGTTTGTCTCCCATTGAGGGGTGGATACAGAGCCAGTGCCTTGTGCCTTCCACCTCCAGAGCAATGGAGAGCACAGCTGAGTGCAAATGGGCCTTTCTGACATAGCTGCTTTCCGACACTCTCTCCAGCAGTGCAAAATGGTGGTTGGAGGAAGGCGTGCATTCTATTGCCTCCTAAGCACGTGGTCGCTCAATCATATGGGACTCAGCCCAGTTGCTTCAGCAGAAGATGTAGGCATTTCGTCTGAGCTGGGTTGGCAAGGTGGTGCTGGGCTGCTGCAGAAGCAGAAGTTCTAAATCGGCGAGTTAAGCGCTGAAAAGAAACGGCATATCAGCTGCCTTTGTATGAGATGTTGCCAGGACACAGAAAGAGCACTGTTGAAAGCGAGTTCTTTCTCAGCTTCCTAAAGAGATGGAAGGAAGATGGTCTGTGGCTTGTCACCCCTTGAGGGGTGGAGCCAGTGCATTGTGCATTCCACGTCTAGAGCAATGGAGTGCAGAGCTGAGAGCAAAGGGGTCTTTCTGACATAGCTGCTTTCCAACACTCTCTCCACCAGTGCACAATGGTGGTTGGAAAAAGGCGTGCAGTCTATCACCTCCTAAGCACGTGGACGCTCAATCATTTGGGACACAGCCCAGTTGCTTCAGGGGAAGATGTAGGCATTTCCTCTCGCCGGGTTGGCAAGGTGGAACTGCAGCAGAAGCACAATTCCTAAAGCGGCGAGTTAAGCACTGGGAAGAAATGGCGTTTGAGCTGCCTTTGTATGAGTGTTTCCTCGTATGCTGTAACAGGACTGTGGAAAGCGAGTTCTTGCTCAGCTTCCTAAAGTGCTGGAAGCAAGAGAGTTTATGGCTTGTTTCCCATTGAAGGCTTGAGGCAGTCCTTTGTGCCTTCCTGCTCTAGAGCAATGGAGGGCACTGCTGAGAATAAAGGGGTCTTTCTGCCATTGGTGCTTTCTGACACTCTCCCAACCATTGCACTTGGTGGTTAGTTCAAAGCCTATTGTCTCTCTCCTCCTCAGCATGTGGAACCACAATCATCCGGGCCTCGTCCCCATTGCTTAATGGGAAGATGTAGGCATTTCGTCTGAGCCGGGTTGGCAAGGTGGAATTGTGGCAGAAGCAGAAGTTCTAAAGTGGCGAGGTAAGGTCTGGCAAGAAAGGCCATTTGACCTTCATTTCTATGGCAGTTTCCCCGTAGGTTTTTCCCGGGAGCCGAGCAGGTGTTTCTGGCATTCTTGGCAGGAGGTTCGGGCATGTACGGCAGGTGGTTCCAGTCTGTCCAGGATGTGGTTCCAGCGTGTCTGGCACGTGGTTCTGGTACGTCTCTGAGTTGGTTCCGGCATGCCCGGCTGGTGATCCCGGAGAGTCCACCAAGTGATTCTGGCGTAACCGGCAGGTGATTTTTGCGTGTCCGGCAGGTGGTTCTGGTGAGTCGAACATGAGGTTCCTGCGTGCTCGGCAGGTGCTTCCGATGTCATTGGCATGTGGTTCTGGCATGTCTGAGAGGTGGTTCCGGCATGCCCGGCCGGTGATTACAGAGTGTTCGCCAAGTGGTTCTGGCGTAGCTGGCAGGTGATTTTGCATGTCAGGCAGTGGTTCCGGCGGGTCGAGCCGGTGGTTGGGGCATGTCCAGCAGGTGGTTGCGGTCTGTCCGGCAGGTGGTTCTGGGGTGTCCGGCATGAGGTTCTGGCACGTCTGAGAGGTTGTGCCGGCATGCCCTTCACGTGATTCCGGCTTGTCCCCCAAGTGGTTCTGGTGTAGCGGGCAGGTGATTTTGGCGTGTCCGGCAGGTGGGACCGGTGACTCAAGCAGGTGGTTCCGGCGAGTGTTTCCTGTGTTTCCGGTCTGTCCGGGAGATGGTTCCGGGATGTCCGGCACGTGCTTCTGGCACTTCGGAGAGGTTGTGCTGGCATGCCCGGCAGGTGATTCCGGAGTGTCCACCAAGTGGTTCTGGCATACCCGGCAGGTGATTTTGTCATGTCCGGCATGTGGTTCCAGCAAGTCGAGCATGTGGTTCCGGCGTGCTCCACAGTTGGTTCAGGCAGGTCCGGCAGAGGGTTCCGGTCTGTCTGGGAGGTGGTTCCGGCGTGTCCGGCACGTGGTTCCGGCACTTCTGAGAGGTGGTTCTATCAAGCCCGGCAGGTGATTCAGAGAGTCCAGCAAGTGGTTTTGGTGTAGCCGGCAGGTGATTTTGGCGTGTCCGGCAGGTGGTTCTGGCGAGTCGAGCAGGTGGTTCCGGCGTGCTCGGCTAGTGCTTCTGGTGTCATTGGCACGTGGTTCTAGCATGTCTGAGAGGTGGTTCCAGCATTCCCGGCAGGTGATTCCGGAGTGCCCGCCAGGTGGTTCTGGCGTACCCGGCAGGTGATTTTGGCATGTCCGGCAATTGTTTCTGGCGAGTCGACCAGGTGGGTCCTTCATGCTCGGCACGTGCTTCCGGTGTCTCCGGCACGGGGTTCTGGTGTGTCTGACAGCTTGTTCCTGCATGTCCGGCAGATGATTCCGGAGTGTCCACCAAGTGGATCTGGCATACCGGGCAGGTGATTTTGGCGTGTCAGGTAGGTGGTTCCGGCGAGTCGAGCAGGTGATTCCGGTGTGCTCGGCAGGTTGTTCATGCGGGTCTGGCAGGTGGTTTCCGTCTGTTCGGTGTGTGGTTCCGGAATCTCATGCACATGGTTCTGGCACGTCTGAGAGGTGGTTCCGGCCAGCCCGACATGTGTTTCCGCAGTGTCCGCCAAGCGGTTCTGGCGTAGTTGGCAGGTGATTTTGGCATGAGCGGCAGGTGATTCCAGCAAGCTCATCAGGTGATTCCGAAGTGTTCACCAACTGGTTGTGACGTAGCCGGCAGGTGATTTTGGCGTGTCCAGCAGGTGGTTCTGGCGAGTCGAGCAGGTGGTTCCGGCGTGCTCGGCAGGTGCTTCCGGTGTCATTGGCACGTGGTTCTGGCATGTCTGAGAGGTGGTTCCGGCATGCGCGGCAGGTGATTCCGGAGTGTCCGCCAGGTGGTTCTGGCGTACCCGGCAGGTCATTTTGGCATGTCCGGTAGGTGTTTCTGGCGAGTCGAGCAGGTGGGTCTGCCATGCTCGGCAGGAGCTGTCGGTGTCTCCGGCACGTGGTTCTGGTGTGTCTGAGAGCTGCTTCCAGCATGTACGGCAGATGATTCCGGAGTGTCCGCCAAGTGGTTCTGGCATACCCGGCAGGTGATTTTGGCGTGTCAGCTAGGTGGTTCCGGCGATTTGAGCAGGAGGTTCCGGCGTGCTCGGCAGGTGGTTCAGGCGGGTCTGGCAGGTGGTTTCCCTCTGTTCTGTGTGTGGTTCTGGCATCTCATGCACATGGTTCTTTCACATCTGAGTTGTGGTTCCGGCCGGCCCGACAGGTGTTTCCGCAGTGTCGGCAAGTGGTTCTGGCATAGTTGGTAGGTGATTTTGGCATGACCGGCAGGTGGTTCCAGCAAGCCCGGCAGGTGATTGCGAAGTGTTCACCAACGGGTTGTGGCGTAGACGGCAGGTGATTTTTGCGTGTCCGGCAGGTGGTTCTGGTGAGTCGAACAGGAGGTTCCGGCATGCTCGGCAGGTGCTTCCGGTCTCTCCAGCACGTGGTTGTGGCACGTCTGAGACATGGTTCTGGCATACCCGGCAGGTGATTCCGGTGTCTCAGTCACGCGGTTCTGGCACCTCTGAGAGGTGGTTCCGGCATCCCTGGCTGGTGGTACCGACGTGTCGAGCCGGTGTTTGGGGCATGTCCAGCAGGTGGTTCTGGGGCGTGGATCAAGTGGTTCCGGCATATTCGACAGGTGGTTCCGGAGTGTCCGGCACATGGTTCTGGCGTACCTGGCAAGTGATTTTCGCGTGTCAGGTAGGTGGTTCCGGCGAGTCGAGCAAGTGGTTCTGGCGTGCTCGGCAGGTGGTTTCGGTCTTTTCAGCGTGTGGTTCCGGAATCTCATGCACATGGTTCTGGCACGTCTGAGAGGTGGTTCCGGCTGGCCAGACAGGTGTTTCCGGAGTGTCCAGCAAGTGGTTCTGGCGTAGCTGGCAGGTGATGGTGGCATGAGAGGCTGGTGGTTCCAGCCAGCCCGGCAGGTGATTCCGAAGTGTTCACCAACTGGTTGTGGTGTAGCCGGCAGGTGATTTTGGAGTGTGCGGCAGGTGGCTCTGGCGAGTCAAGCAGGTGGTTCTGGCATGCTCGGCAGGTGCTTCCGGTGTCATTGGCATGTGGTTCTGGCATGTCTGAGACGTGGTTCCTGCATGCCCGGCAGGTGATTCCAGAGTGTCCGCCAAGTGGTTCTGGTGTAGCGGGCAGGTGATTTTGGCGTGTCCGGAAGGTGGGACCGCTGAGTCAAGCAGGTGGTTCCGGCGAGTGTTTCCTGTGTTTCTGGTCTGTCCTGGAGATGGTTCCTGCCTGTCCGGCACGTGCTTCTGCCACTTCTGAGAGGTTGTGCTGGCATGCCCGGCAGGTGATTCTGGAGCGTCCGCCATGTGGTTCTGGCGTAGCCGTCAGGTGATTTTGGCGTGTCCGGCAGGTGGTTCTGTGGAGTGGATCAGGAACTTCCGGCATTCTCGGCAGGTGCTTCCGCGTCTCCGGCATGTGTTTGTGGCACCTCTGAGAGGTGGTTCCAGCATGCCCGGCAGGTGACTCCGGAGTGTCCGATAAGTGGTTGTGGTGTAGCCAGGGGGTGATTTTGGCGTGTCCGGCAGCTGTTTCTGGCTAGTCAAGCAGGTTGTCCCTGCGTGTCCGGAAGGTGGTTCTGGTCTGTTCTGGATGTAGTTCCGGTGTGTCTGCCGAGTGGTTCTGGCGTAACCGGCAGGCGATTTTGGCGTGTCCAGCAGGTGGATCAGGTGGTTCTGGCATACTCGGCAGGTGGTTCATGGCGTGTCCGGCACATGGTTCTGGCACGTCTGAGAGGTGGTTCCGGCATGCCCGGCAGGTGATCCTGGAGAGTCCTCCAAGTGGTTCTGGCGTACCCCGCAGGTGTTTCTGGTGTGTCCGGCAGGTGGCTCTGGTGAGTCAAGCAGGTGGTTCCGGCGTGCTCGGCAGGTGGTTCAGGCAGGTCCGACAGGATTTTGCAGTCTGTCCATGACGTGGTTCCGGCATGCCCACAAGGTGATTCTGGGGTGTCCACCAAGTGGTTTTGTCGTAGCCGGTACATGATCTTGGCCTGTCATGCAGGTGGTTCCGGCATGTCCAGCAGGTGGTTCCGGCGAGCTCGGCAGTTGCTTCCGGTCTCTCCGGCACGTGGTTGTGGCACGTCTGACACATGGTTCCGGCATGCCCAGCAGGTGATTCCGGAGTGTCTGGCATGTGGTTCTGGCACCTCTGATAGGTGGTTCCGGCATGCCCGGCAGGTGATTCCGGAGTGTCTGCCGAGTGGTTCTGGTGTAGCCGGCAGGTGATAATGGCGTGTCAAGCAGGTGGTTCCTGGGAGTGGATCAGGTGGTTCCGGCATACTCGGCAGGTGGTACCGGCGTGTCCGGAACATGGTTCTGGCAAGTCTGAGAGGTATTTCCTGCATGCCCGACAGGTGATTCCGGAGTGTCAGCAAAGTGGTTTTGGCGTACCCGGCAGGTGATTTTGGCGTGTCTGGCAGCTGTTTCTTGCGAGACGAGCAGGTGGCTCAGGCATGCTCAGCAGGTTCTTCCGGCATCTCCGGCACATGGTTCCGGTGTGTCTGAGAGCTGGTTCTGGCATGTCCAGCAGATGATTCCGGAGTGTCCGCCAAGTGGTTCTGGCATACCCGGCAGGTGATTTTGGCGTGTCAGGTAGGTGGTTCCGGCGAGTCGAGCAGGTGGTTCCGGCGTGCTGGGCAGGTGGTTCAGGCGTGTCTGGCAGGTGGTTTCGGTCTGTTCGGGGTGTGGTTCCGGCATCTCAGGTACGTTGTTCTGGCACGTCTGAGAGGTGTTTCTGGACTGACCGACACGTGTTTCCGGATTGTCCGCCAAGTGGTGCTGACGTAGCTGGCATGTGATTTTGGCATGACCAGCAGGTGGTTCCAGCAAACCCGGTAGCTGATTCCAAAGTGTTCACCTACTGGTTGTGGCGTAGCCGGCAGGTGCTTTTGGCATGTCTGGCAGGTGGTTCTGGTGAGTTGAGCAGGTGCTTCCGGTGTCATTGGCATGTGGTTCTGGGATGTCTGAGACGTGGTTCTGGCATGCGCGGCTGGTGATTCCGGAGTGTTCGCCAAGTGGTTCTGGCGTAGCTGGCAGGTGATTTTGCATGTCCGGTGGTGGTTCCGTCGGGTCAAGCCGGAGGTTCCGGCGTGTCCAGCAGTTGGTTCCGGTCTGTCTGGCAGGTAGTCCTGGGGTGTCCGGCACGAGGTTCTGGCACGTCTGAGAGATTGTGACAGCATGCCCTTCACGTGATTCCGGCTTGTCTGCCAAGTGGTTCTGGTGTAGCAGGCAGGTGATTTTGGCGTGTCCAGCAGGGGGTTCTGTGGAGTGGATCAGGAACTTCCAGCATTCTCGGCAGGTGCTTGCGCCATCTCCGGCATGTGGTTGTGGCACCTCTGAGAGGTGGTTCCAGCATGCCCGGCAGGTGATTCCGGAGTGTCCGACAAGTGATTGTGGCATAGCACCCTGGTGATTTTGGCGTGTCCGGCATGTGGTTCTGGCGAGTCGAGCAGGAGGTTCTGGCATGTGCGGCAGGTGTTCCGGAGTGTCCGCCTAGTGGTTCTGGCGTACCCGGCAGGTGATTTTGGATTGTCCAGCAGGTGTTTCTTGCGAGTCGAGCAGGTGGCTCAAGCATGCTCAGCAGGAGCTTCCGGCATCTCTGGCACGTGTTTCTGGTGTGTCTGAGAGCTGGTTCTGGCATGTCCGGCAGATGATTCCAGAGTGTCCACCAAGTCGTTCTGGCATAGCTGGCAGGTGATGTTGGTGTGACCGGCAGGTGGTTCCAGCAAGTGCGGCAGGTGATACCGAAGTGTTCACCAACTGGTTGTGGCGTAGCCTGCAGGTGATTTTGCCATGTCCGGCATGTGGTTGCAGCGAGTCGAGCATGTGGTTCCGGCCTGCTCGACAGTTGGTTCAGGCAGGTCCGACAGGTGGTTCCAGTCTGTCCGGGAGGTGGTTCTGGCATGTCTGGCACATGTTTCCGGCACGTCTGAGAGGTGGTTCTATCATGCCCGGCAGGTGATTCCAGAGAGTCCACCAAGTGGTTTTGGCGTAGCCGGCAGGTGATTTTGGCATGACCTGCAGGTGGTTCCAGCAAGCCCGCCAGGTGATTGCGAAGTGTTCATCAACTGGTTGTGGGGTAGCCGGCAGGTGATTTTTGCATGTCCGGCAGGTGGCTCTGTCGAGTCGAGCACGTGGTTCTGGCGTGCTCGGCAGGTGCTTCCGGTGTCATTGGCACGTGGTTCTGGCACATCTGACAGGTGGTTCCGGCATGCTGGAAAGGTGATTCCGGTCTGTCCGGTAGGTGGTTCCGGCGTGCACGGTACGTGGTTCTGGTACGTCTCAGAGGGGGTTGCGCATGCCCAACAGGTGATTCCACACTGTCCGCCAGGTGGATCCCGCATAGCCAGATGTTGATTTTGGCCTATCCGGCAGGTTGTTCCAGCATGTCTGGCAGGGGGTTCTGGCATGTCCGGCAGATGATTCCGGAGTGTCTGCCAAGTGGTTCTGGCATACCCGGCAGGTGATTTTGGCGTGTCATGTAGGTGGTTCTGCCCAGTCGAGAAGGTGCTTCCGGTGTGCTCAGCAGGTGGTTCAGGCGGGTCTGGCAGGTGGTTTCCATCTGTTCGGGTTGTGGTTCCGGCATCTCATGCACATGGTTCTGGCACGTCTGAGATGTGGTTCCGGCCAGCCCGACAGGTGTTTCCACAGTGTCCACCAAGTGGTTCTGGCGTATTTGGCAGGTGATTTTGTCATGACCGGCAGGTGGTTCCAGCAAGCCCGCCAGGTGATTGCCAAGTGTTCATCAACTGGTTGTGGCGTAGCCGGCAGGTGATTTTTGCATGTCCGGCAGGTGGCTCTGGCGAGTCGAGCAGGTGGTTCTGGCGTGCTCGGCAGGTGCTTCCGGTGTCATTGGCACGTGGTTCTGGCATGTCTGAGAGGTGGTTCCGGCATGCCCGGCAGGTGATTCTGGAGTGATCGCCAAGTGGTTCTGGCGTAGCTGGCAGGTGGTTTTGCATGTACGGCTGTGGTTCCGGCGTGTCGAGCTGGTCGTTCCTTCGTGTCCAGCACCTGGTTCTGGTACGTTTGGGATGCGGTTCCAGCATGGCTGGCAGGTGATTTCGGAGTGTCTGCCATGTTCTTCTGGCATAGCCAGCAGGTGATTTTGGCGTGTCCGGCACATGATTCCAGCGAGTCGAGCAGGTTATTCCTGTGTGCTTGGCATGTGCTTCTGGTGTTTTCGGCAGTTGGTTCCGGCGTGTCAGGAATGCGGTTGTGGCAAGTTTGAGAGGTGGTTCCTGCATGCCCGCAGGAGATTCCAGAGTGTCCACCAAGTGGTTCTGGTGGAGCCGGCAGGTGATTTTGGCGTGTCCAGCAGGTGGGTCCTGCGTGTCGAGCAGGTGGTTCCTGCATGCTCGACAAGTGGTTCTGGCGTGTCTGGCAGGTGCTTCTGGTCTGACAGGTAGCTGGTTCCGGCATGGCTGGCACGTGGGTCTGGCACGTCTGTGAGGTGCTTCGGGCGTGCCCGGCAGGTGATTCCTGGGTGTACACCAAGTGGTTCTTGCGTCACTGGCAGGTTATTTTGGTGTGTCCGGCAAGTCTTTCCTGCTTTTTGGGCTCGTGGCTGTGGCTTGTAAGACAGATGCTTGTGGCATTTCTGGCCCCCGTTCTTTCATATTCCTCAGCTGGTTTCAGTGTTTCTGGCACCTGTTTGTGGCATATCCAACAGGTGTTTACAATGTGTCTGGCATGTCGTTGTGCTATGATTGGAATCTGGTTCCGTCATGTCATTGTGTGGGGCTGGCATGTTGAAGAGATGGTTCTGCAGTGTCAGAATCGCTGTTCCACTGTGTCCGGCAGGTGGTTACAGGTGGTTCTGGCATGCAACGTGGGTGCTTCTGGTATGCCTGTTTGGTCATAGTGGCATGAATGTGTGGCCCTTTGAGAGTGTGCGGAGGGTGTTTTTGGCATGTCTCCCAGGGTTTTCTGGCACATAAGGGGCATGATTCCTTTTTATACGTCAGGTGAGTTTGTTCTCAGGTTCCTAAAGAGATGGAAGGAAGATGGTCTGTGGCTTGTGGCCCGTTGAGGGGTGGAGCCAATGCATTGTGCATTCCAATCCAGAGCAATGCAGGGCATGGCTGAGAGCGAAAGGGTCTTTCTGACATAGATGCATTCTGACACTCTCTCCACCGGTGCACAATGGTGGTTGGAAAAAGGCTTACAGTCTATCGCCTCCTGAGCAGGTGGATGCTAAATCATTTGGGACTCAGCCCAGTTGCTTCAAGTCAAGATGTAGGCATTTCGTCTGAGCAAGGTTGGCAAAGTAGAACTGCAGCAGAAGCAGAAGTCCTAAAGTGGCGAGTTAAGCGCTGGGAAGAAATGGCGTTTGAGCAGCCTTTGTATGAGAGTTTCCTCGTATGCTTTAACAGCACTGTGGAAAGCGAGTTCTTTCTCAGATTCCTAAAGAGCTGGAGGCAAGACAGGCTATGGCTTGTCTCCCATTGAAGGAAAGAGGCAGTGCTTTGTGCCTTCCACCTGCAGAGCAATGGAGGGCATGGCTGAGAGCCAAGGGGTCTTTCTGCCATTGCTGCTTTCTGATACCCTTCAGGGGTGGTGCCAGTGTCTTGTGCCTCCTACCTCTAGAGGAATGGAGGGCACGGCCCAGAGTAAAGGGCCTTTCTGACATTGGTGCTTTCTGACACTGCCCCAACCATTGCTCAAGAGCGGTTGGTTAAAAGACTATTGTCTGTCTCCTCCTCAGCATGTGGAACAACAATCATGCAGGCCTCATCCCCATTGCTCAAGGGGCAGATGTAGGCATTTCATCTGAGCCGGGTTGGCAAGGGGGAAATGCAGCAGAAGCAAATGTTGCAGATTGGCGAGTTAACGGCTGAAAAGACATGGCGTTCAGGTGCCTTTGTATGAGATATTCCCAGGATGCTGCAAGAGCACTGTGGAATGCGAGTGCTTTCCCAGCTTCCTAAAGAGCTGGAAGCAGGACAGTTTATGGCTTGTCTCCAATTGAAGGATGGAGGCAGTGCTTTGTGCCTTCCACCTCTAGAGCAATGGAGGGCATGGCTGAGAGCAAAGGGCCCATTCCGACATAGGTGCCTTCTGACACTCTCTGCACCAGTGCACAATGGCGGTTTGTAAAAGCATATTGTCTGCTCCTGCTAAGCATGTGGAAGCACAATCATCTGGGCCTCGCGCCCGTTGCTGGAGGGGAACATGTAGTCATTTCGTCTGTGCCGGGTTGCCAAGGTGGAAATGTGCAGGATGCAGATGTCCCAGACTGGCGAGTGAAGTGCTGAAGGAAACGGCATTCAGCCTCCTTTGTACGAGATGTTCCCAGGACGCTGTAACGGCACTGTCTAAAGGGAGTTTTTTCTCAGCTTAGTAAAGTGCTGGAAGCAGGACAAGATGTGGTTATCTCCCATTCACGGGTGGATCCAGAGCCTGTGCCTTGTGCCTTCCACCTCTAGAGCAATGAAGGCCACGGCTGTGAGCAAAGGGGCCTTTCTGACATAGCTTCTTTATGAAAATCTCTCCAGCAGTGCACATTGGTGGTTGGAAAAAGGTGTGCAGCCTATCGCCTCCTAAGCACGTGGACGCTCAATCATTTGGGACTCAGCCCAGTTGCTTCAGGCGAAGATGTAGGCATTTCGTCTGAGCCGGTTTGGCAAGGTGGAATTGTGGCAGAAGCAGAGGTCCTAAAGCTGCGAGTTAAGCACTGGGAAGAAATGGCGTTTGAGCTGCCTTTGTATGAGAGGTTCCTGGTATGCTGTAACAGGACTGTGGAAAGCGAGTTGTTCTTCAGCTTCCTAAAGAGCTGGAGGCAAGACAATTTATGGCTTGTCTCCCATTGAAGGATGGAGGCAGTGTTTTGTGCCTTCCACCTGCAGAGCAATGGAGGGCACGGCTGAGAGCCAAGGGGGCTTTCTGCCATAGGTGCTTTCTGATACCCTTCAGGTGTGGTGCCAGTGCCTTGTGCCTCCTACCATGAGAAGAATGGAGGGCACGGATGAGAAAATGGGCCTTTCTGACATTGGTGCTTTCTGAAACTACCCCAAACACTGCTCATGGGCGGTTGGTTAAAAGCCTATTGTCTGTCTCCTCCTCAGCATGTGGAACCACAATGATCCGGGCCTCATCCCCATTGCTCAAGGGGAAGATGTAGGCATTTCGTCTGAGCCGGGTTGGCAAGGGGGAAATGCGGCAGAAGCGGATGTTGCAGATTAGCAAGTTAATGTCTGAAAAGACATGGCATTTAGCTGCTTTGTATGAGATGTTCCCAGGATGCTGTAAGAGCACTGAGGAATGCGAGTGCTTCCCCAGCTTTCTAAAGAGCTGGAAGCAGGACAGTTTATGGCTTGTCTCCAATTGAAGGATGGAGGCAGTGCTTTGTGCCTTCCACCTCTAGAGCAATGGAGGGCACGGCTGAGAGCAAAGGGCCCTTTCTGACATAGGCGCATTCTGACACTCTCTGCACCAGTGCACAATGGCAGTTTGTAAAAAGCCTATCGTCTGCTCCTGCTAAGCATGTGGAAGCACAATCATCTGGGCCTCGTCCCTGTTGCTGAAGCGGAAGATGTAGGCATTTCGTCTGAGCCGGGTTGGCAAGGTTCAAATCTGGCAGAAGCAGAAGTTCCAAATCGGCGAGTTAAGTGCAGAAAACAAACAGCATATCAGCTGCATTTGTATGAGATGTTGCCAGGACACAGAAAGAGCACTGTAGAAAGCGAGTTCCGTCTCAGCTTCCTAAAGAGATGGAAGGAAGATGGTCTGTGTCTTGTCACCCCTTGGGGGTGGAGCAAGTGCATTGAGCATTCCACGGCTACAGCAATGCAGGGCACGGCTGAGGGCAAAGGGGTCTTTCTGACATAGCTGCTTTCCGACACTCTCTCCACCAGTGCACAATGGTGGGAAAAAGGTGTACACTCTATGACCTCCTAAGCAGGTGTACGCTCAATCATTTGGGACTCAGCCCAGTTGCTTCAGGGGAAGATGTAGGCATTTCGTCTGATCCGGGCTGGCAAGGTGGAACTGCGGGAAATGCAGAAGTCCTAAAGCGGCGAGTTAAGCGCTGGGAAGAAATGGCGTTTGAGCTGCCTTTGTATGAGAGTTTCCTCGTATGCTGTACAGCACTGTTGAAAGCGAGTTCTTTCTCAGCTTCCTAAAGAGCTGGAGGCAAGACAGTTTATGGCTTGTCTCCCATTGAAGAATGGAGGCAGTGCTTTGTGCCTTCCACCTGCAGAGCAATGGAGGGCACAGCTGAGAGTAAAGTAAAGGGGTCTTTATGCCATTGGTGCTTTCTGACACTCTCCCAACCATTGCTCTTGGTGGCTAGTTAAAAGCCTATTGTCTCTCTCCTCCTCAGTATGTGGAACCACAATCATCTGGGCCTCATCCCCATTGCTCAAGGGGAAGATGTAGGCATTTCGTCTGAGCCGGGTTGACAAGGTGGTAATGTGCAGGATGCAGATGTTCCAGACCGGCGAGTGAAGTGCTGGAAAAAAACGGCGTTCAGCCTCCTTTGTATGAGATGTTCCCAGGACACAGAAATAGCATTGTGGAAAGGGAGATTTTTCTCAGCTTACTAAAGTGCTGGAAGCAGGACAAGATGTGGTTTGTCTCCCATTGAGGGTTGAATCCAGAGCCAATGCCTTGTGCCTTTCACCTCTAGAGCAATGGAGGGCACTGCTGACAGCAAAGGGGCCTTTCTGACATAGCTGCTTTCTGACACTCTCTCCAGCAGTGCACAATGGTGCTTGGAAAAAGGCGTGCAGTCCATTGCCTCCTAAAAACGTGGACGCTCAATCATTTGGGACTCAGCCCTGTTGCTTCAGGGTTAGGTGTACGCATTTCATCTGAGCTGGGTTGGAAAAGTGGAATTGTGGCAGAAGCAGAAGTCCCAAAGCCGCGAGTTAATGGCTGGGACAAAATGGCGTTTGAGATGTCTTTGTATCAGAGGTTCCAGGTATGCTGTAACAGGACTGTGGTAAGCGAGTTGTTCGTGAGCTTCCTAAAGAGCTGGAGGCAAGACAGTTTATGGCTTGTCTCCCACTGAAGGATGGAGGCAGTGCTTTGTTCCTTCCACCTGCAGAGCAATGGAGGGCACGGCTGAAAGTAAAGTAAAGGGGTCTTTCTGTCATTGGTGCTTTCTGACACTCTCCCAACCATAGCACTTGGTGGTTAGTTAAAAGCCTATTGTCGCTCTCCTCCTCAGCATGTGGAACCACAATCATCCAGGCCTCGTCCCTAGTGCTCAAGGGGAAGATGTAGGCATTTCGTCTGAGCCAGGTTGGCAAGGTGGAAATGTGCAGGATGCAGATGTTCCAGACCGGCGAGTGAAGTGCTGGAAAGAAACAGCGTTCAGCCTCCTTTGTATGAGATGTTCCCAGGACGCTGTAAGAGCACTGTGGAAAGGGAGTTTTTTCTCAGCTTCCTAAAGAGCTGGAAGCAGGACAACATGTGGTTTGTCTCCCATTGAGGGGTGGAAACAGAGCCAGTGCCTTGTGCCTTCCACCTCCAAAGCAATGGAGAGCACAGCTGAGTGCAAATGGGCCTTTCTGACATAGCTGCTTTCCGACACTCTCTCCAGCAGTGCAAAATGGTGGTTGGAGAAAGGCGTGCATTCTATCGCCTCCTAAGCACGTGGTCGCTCAATCATATGGCACTCAGCCCAGTTGCTTCAGCAGAAGATGTAGGCATTTCGTCTGAGCTGGGTTGGCAAGGTGGTGCTGGGCTGCTGCAGAAGCAGAAGTTCTAAATCGGCGAGTTAAGCGCTGAAAAGAAACGGCATATCAGCTGCCTTTGTATGAGATGTTGCCAGGACACAGAAAGAGCACTGTTGAAAGCGAGTTCTTTCTCAGCTTCCTAAAGAGATGGAAGGAAGATGGTCTGTGGCTTGTCACCCCTTGAGGGGTGGAGCCAGTCCATTGTGCCTTCCACGTCTAGAGCAATGGAGTGCAGAGCTGAGAGCAAAGGGGTCTTTCTGACATAGCTGCTTTCCGACACTCTCTCCACCAGTGCACAATGGTGGTTGGAAAAAGGCGTGCAGTCTATCACCTCCTAAGCACGCTGACGCTCAATCATTTGGGACACAGCCCAGTTGCTTCAGGGGAAGATGTAGGCATTTCGTCTCACCGGGTTGGCAAGGTGGAATTGCGGCAGAAGCACAATTCCTAAAGCGGCTAGTTAAGCACTGGGAAGAAATGGCGTTTGAGCTGCCTTTGTATGAGTGTTTCCTCGTATGCTGTAACAGGACTGTGGAAAGCGAGTTCTTGCTCAGCTTCCTAAAGTGCTGGAAGCAAGAGAGTTTATGGCTTGTTTCCCATTGAAGGATTGAGGCAGTCCTTTGTGCCTTCCTGCTCTAGAGCAATAGAGGGCACTGCTGAGAGTAAAGGGGTCTTTCTGCCATTGGTGCTTTCTGACACTCTCCCAACCATTGCACTTGGTGGTTAGTTCAAAGCCTATTGTCTCTCTCCTCCTCAGCATGTGGAACCACAATCATCCGGGCTTCATCCCCATTGCTCAAGGGGAAGATGTAGGCATTTCGTCTGAGCCGGGTTGGCAAGGTGGAATTGTGGCAGAAGCAGAAGTTCTAAAGTGGCGAGGTAAGGTCTGGCAAGAAAGGCCGTTTGACCTTCATTTCTATGACAGTTTCCCTGTAGGATTTTCCCGGGAGCTGAGCAGGTGTTTCTGGCATTCTCGGCAGGAGGTTCGGGCATGTACGGCAGGTGGTTCCAGTCTGTCCAGGATGTAGTTCCGGCGTGTCCGGCAGGTGGTTCTGATGAGTCAAGCAGGTGGTCCTGGCGTGTCTGGCAGGTGGTTCCGGGTTGTCCTGGATGTGGTTCTGGAGAGTCTGCCGAGTGTTTCTGGCGTAGCCGGCAGGTGATTTTGGCATGTCCAGCAGGTGGTTCTGGGGAGTGGATCACGTGGTTCCAGCATAGTCAGCAGGTGGTACCGGCATGTCCAAGACATGGTTCTGGCAAGTCTGAGAGGTGGTTCCGGCATGCCCTGCAGTTGATTCCGGAGTGTTCGCCAAGTGGTTCTGGCGTACCCGGCAGGTGATTTTGCATGTCCGGCGGTGGTTCCGGCGCGTCGAGCCGGTGGGTCTGGGGTGTCTGGCAGGTGGTTCCGGTCTGTCCGGCAGGTGGTTCTGCGGTGTCCGGCACGAGGTTCTGGCATGTCTGAGAGGTTGCGTCGGCATGCCCTTCACGTGATTCCGGCTTGTCCGCCAAGTGGCTCTGGTGTAGTGGGTAGGTGATTTTGGCATGTCCGGCAGGTGGGACCAGTGAGACAAGCAGGTGGTTCTGGCGAGTGTTTCCTGTGGTTCCGGTCTGTCCGGGAGATGGTTCTCGTCTGTCCGGCACGTGCCTCTGGCACGTCTGAGAGGTGGTTCTGGCATGCCAGGCAGGTGATTCTGGAGTGTCGGGTAAGTGGTTCTGGTGTAGCTGGCAGTTCATTTTGCCGTGTCCTGCACGTGGGTCCTGCGAGTCGAGCAGGTGGTTCCGGCGTGCTCGGCAGGTGGTCCAGGCGTGTCCGGCAGGTGGTTCCAGTTTGTCCAGGACGTGGTTCCAACGTGTCCGGCACATGGTTCTGTTACGTGTGAGAGGTGGCTCCTGCATGCCCGGCAGGTAATTCCGGACAGTCCGCCAGGTGGTTCCCACATAGCCAGCTGTTGATTTTGGCCTCTCCGGCAGGTGGTTCCAGCGTGCCGAGCATGGGGCTCTGGCGTGTTCGGCAGGTGGTTCCAGCATGTTCGGCAGGTGGTTCCGGTCTGTCTGGTAGGTGTTTCCGTCGTGTTTGGCATGTACTTCTGGCACGTCTGAGAGGTAGTTCCGGCATGCGCAGCAGGTGATACCGGAGTGTCCGCCAGGTGGTTCTGGTGTACCCGGCAGGTGATTTTGGCGTGTCAGGTAGGTGGTTCCGCAGAGTTGAGCAGGTGTTTCCGGCATCCTTGGCAGGTGGTTCCAGCGTGTCCGGCACATGGTTCTGGCACGTCTGAGAGCTGGTTCCATCATGCCCGGCAGGTGATTCCGAAGTGTCCGCCAAGTGGTTCTGGCATAGCCGGCAGGTGATTTTGGCGTGTCCGGCAGGTGGTTCTGTGGAGTGGATCAGGAACTTCCGGCATTCTCGGCAGGTGCTTCCGCCGTCTCCGGCATGTGTTTGTGGCACCTCTGAGAGGTGGTTCCAGCATGCCCGGCAGGTGATTCCGGAGTGTCCGACAAGTGGTTGTGGCATAGCTGGCTGGTGATTTTGGCCTGTCCGGCAGGTGGTTCTGGCGAGTCAAGCAGGTGGTCCCGGCAAGTGTTTCCTGTGGTTCCGGTCTGTCCGGGAGATGGTTCTGGTCTGTCCGGAACGTGCTTCTGGCACTTCTGAGAGGTTTTACGGGCATGCCCGGCAGGTGATTCCGGAGTGTCTGCCGAGTGGTTCTGGCGTAGCCGGCATGTGATTTTGGCGTGTCGAGCAGGCGGTTGTGGGGAGTGGATCAGGTGGTTCCGGCATACTCGGCATGTGGTACCAGCGTGTCCGGAGCATGGTTGTGGCAAGTCTGAGTGGTGGATCCGGCATGCGTGGCAGGTGATTCCGGAGTGTCCGCCAAGTGGTTCTGGCTTTGTTGGCAGGTGATGTTGGCGTGACCAGCAGGTGGTTCCGGCAAGCGCGACATATGATTCCGAAGTGTTCACCAACTGGTTGTGGCGTAGCCGGCATGTGATTTTGGCGTGTCGAGCAGGTGGTTTTGGCGAGTCGAGCAGGTGGTTCCGGCATGCTCGGCAGGTGCTTCCGGTGTCATGGGCATGTGGTTCTGGCATGTCTGAGAAGTGGTTCCGGCATGCCCGGCTGGTGATACCGGAGTGTTCGCCAAGTGTTTCTGGCGTAGCCGGCAGTTGATTTTGCATGTCAGGCGGTGGTTCCGGCGAGTGGAGCTGGTGGTTGGGGCGTGTCCAGAAGGTGGTTCCTGTCTGTCCGGGAGATGGCTCCGGCCTGTCCGGCACGTGCTTCGGGCACGGCTGAGAGGTTGTGCTGGCATGCCCGGCTGGTGATTCTGGAGTGTCCGCCAAGTGGTTCTGGCGTAGCCCGCAGGTGATTTGGGCGTGTCCGGCAGGTGGTTCCGTCGTGCTCGGCAGGTGGTTCAGGCGTGGCCGCCATGTGGTTCCAGTCTGTCCAGTACATGTTTCCAGCTGCTGCGGCACGTGGTTCTGGTACGTCTGAGAGTTGGTTCCGCCATGGCTGGCAGGTGATTCCGGACTGTCCCCCAGGTGGTTCTGCCATAGCCAGCAGTTGAAATTGGCGTGTCCGGCAGGTGGTTCCATTGAGTCGAGCAGCTGGCTGTGGCGTGTTCGGCTGTTGGTTCCGGCATGTCTGGCAGGTGGTTCCGTACTGTCCGATAGGTCGTTCCAGCATATCTGGCACGTGCTTCTGGCCCGTCTGAGAGGTGGTTCTGGCATGCCAGGCAGGTCATTCCAGAGTGTCGGGTAAGTGGTTCTGGTGTAGCCGGCAGTTCATTTTGGTGTGTCCGGCACGTGGGTCCTGCGAGTCGAGCAGGTGGTTCCGGCGTGCTCGGCAGGTGGTCCAGGTGTGTCCGGCATGTGGTTCCAGTGTGTCCAGGACGTGGTTCCAGCGTGTCCGGCACGTGGTTCTGTTACGTCTGAGAGGTAGTTCCTGCATGCCTGGCAGGTGATTCTGGACTGTCCACCAGGTGGACCCTGCATAGCGAGCTGTTGATTTTGGACTGTCCGGCAGGAGGTTCCGGCGAGTCGAGCAGCTGGCTGTGGCGTGTTCGGCAGGTCGTTCTGGCATGTCTGGCAGGTGGTTCCGTACTGTCTGATAGGTCATTCCGGCATGTCCGGCACGTGCTTCTGGCACGTCTGAGAGGTGGTTCTGTCATGCCAGGCAGGTGATTCTGGAGAGTCGTGTAAGTGGTTCTGGTGTAGACGGCAGTTCCTTTTGGCGTGTCCGGCACGAGTGTCCTGCG